>NW_003314413.1:2089-4438 GCF_000143415.4 Selaginella moellendorffii | reverse complement strand
AAAAGATGGTAATTTGAAGAAGATGTTGCCATTATAGGAGGATAGAACTTTCCTTTTGGGTTTATATAAATAAAAAGTGCACATTGACTAAGAGGTGGGAAAATTAGAAAATGTTATTAATAGTTTTGAATATTACTGAAGATGGAGTTAGTGAATTTAGGGTTGATGAATTGGAAGAGGAAGAGAGGATGACAAATAATTCTTGCTTCACATTCATTTTAGCCAAATTGCATTTTTGACACTTTTATTGAAGATTAAAAAAACTGAAATTTACTTGGACTTGGAATTCTACAAATTCTATTATTACCTGCCCTCACCCACACAAAAAAACACTCCAAGAATGCAATCATACTAGTATTGTTGTGAATCACAACCTCCAAAGAAATAGACCAATATAAAACCTTTTAAAAATAAGTTTTAAAAGAATAAAAGTAATGGGTGATTTTAAAAATGTAGAAGAAACCTCTCTATTATTTTCTTTAGGTTTTGAGTTCTTTATCTCTCTCTTTGTGCTCCTTGTAAAAATTCATAATGAAACATAAATTGAAATTTAAGGTAAAAATAAGAAGAATGTTAACAACATAAAAAATGAATTTAAATACTACAATATATATAATATATATGTATATGTGACAATTATAATATTATTGTCATGTATTTGTAAGCAACCAAAGGGAACAACTCAAGAAACGATCTATAAAGGTTCAAATATAGAGGAAAAGGGCCCATGAACATGAGTGCACCCCTTTTTTAATCAATTAAGGGTTTTGAGATATTTAAGGTTAACTGTCCTTGAGTTTGAATAATACAAAGTTAGGTGACTTTCTAAGAAGTTCAAATTCAGGGGTATACATTTGATATCAAAGGGGTTTTGGGTCTAACTCTGTTAGTTGGTTAGGGGAATCGCATTATATTTTGATTTATATCTAACAAGTTTAATTTGCTTTGGTGGATTATAAGTAACTAAAGGAAATAACTCAAAAGACGATTCATAAGGGTTCAAATATAAAGGGAAAGGGCTCATATACAAGAATGCACCCCTTTTTCTAATCAATTAAAGGTTTTGGGATATTTAGGGTTAAGCGTTATTGGGTTTAAATAATATTAGGCTGGATGACCTCTCAGAAAATTTAAATTTAGGAGTTTATAGTATTATGATGTATGATGCATGCACATACGTAGATCCAAGGAAGGGTTTTTAATATGTGAAGTCTAATAGTCAGTGATGATGGCAATAATGATATTCTTGTATGATATATAAATGATCTATTCTTGTATGAAATCTAATAATCAGTGATGATGGCAATAATGATTTGTTCTTGTATGATATATAAATGATCTGACTATCAATATGTGTGAAGTGTCATTATGTTGTTAAATCTTTAGTGTTAGTTATAATAATTCATTAATGACATAGATTCAATTATTAGTACAAGTTGAGTTTTATCCATAAGCGCACACACTACTTAATGACATTTAGAACACATGCCTTCAGTTTAAGTTCTTACATAACATAAAATAAGTTTATAGATGAGGAATCATCTATTCATAGATTAATATAGTACAACATATTTAATATGGTAAAGCTTTTTTATACTCTTTAAAGTTACTGTAATGAATCTAAAATATATATGAAATTGATGAGAATGTAACTTGTCTATATCATTGGGAAAAATAATATTATATCTTCAATAACATAAATATTAATTAACTAGCACTATCTATGGGTGATTAGATTCAAAACATTGTATTCAAAACACTATGAAGATTATTAATTTTAAGTGTTTAGGATGACTGGCTAAAATATTAATATCATTGAAAGGGATGTACAACTTTAATGGCTGCTAGATATAGTACAATAATTGGTATCTTCTAAAAAAAATTTATATCTCCCAAAAAATGTTTATATGGCTTAAATGAAGTGTATTAATAATTAATTTCGTAATGATATTAATGTTCTAGTTAACCATGTCTATGCAGAAAGGACTATAGATGTTAATAAACTTGTATTGGCCTACTAAAAGATCAATAAGTAAATTTGCTCTTATTTTGTCATATTTGAAAGCTTAGACAGTTTGCTATCCAAAAATAAATTTTGTCCATGATATGGAGAAACTTCATTTTTTAGTACACTTGAGTGAGGATAATATTTGACAACATTATAACAATGATCTTTTAACACTTGTTTGGTATTACCTGATAGTATTCCATGATTTAATAACCTTTAATGTTTTTCCTTCATTTTAAAAGCTTGTTTTATTGTTTTGGTTTCTAACCTTTGATGAAGATTAAGAAAAATGTATATAAACTTATGCATCCAGAGATGAGTCGAAAAGAGCTCTCTATCGA
>NW_003314413.1:0-1881 GCF_000143415.4 Selaginella moellendorffii | reverse complement strand
AAGTATTTTACCATCTAATGGTTATTATTTATTCAAATTAGTCTTGTGAGGTTGAAGTGTACAATTATGATACCATATACTAATATTAGCATAATGGGATTTTGGTAACTATTGGATTGGTTTCAATCCAAACCACTCACTCATGTATATAATTTATCCATATTCCATGCACTCACATTGGTGGAGTTGAGGGGTAATTTTGATTGTCTTTGAGAAGTGTTTAAATTTAGGATTCTATTATAGATCTAGCTTTTGTATTGTTTATATCTTCCCTTTCTTTTAGCTTTCTTTATTTTTATTTTTTTTGCTCTTTCCTTTTCATTCATCTTTATAGCAAAGTAGTAGTTTGCTCCTCCTTTGACTTTGGAGTAGCAGTTGGTGCAATTGCTCAATGCTATGTGATTGCAATTGAGCAATCAAACTCAGTTGATGGCAGCATTCATGGCATGTGGTACAGCTCTTTTTGCTCTTAGTGCCAATCCTTGCTTTGAGCTGAAGTTCTTTCGTGGGAATCTTGGGGATGATATGTACTACTGGTTTGATCACTTTATAATGATTGCCACATATCATTCTTAGGATGATGCTCAATATTTGTGTGAGTTTTTCATGTGTCTCTAAAGGATGGTGCTACAATGGTACAATAGTTTGATTGCAACCACTCATGAGGATTGGAGCATTCTCCCAAATATTTCAAGTGTGCATTTAGATATACCAATGATTGTGATAATGCCTTTGCATTGTCTTTATCAAGGGCCATCTGAGTCAGTGATGCAATTTGATATTTATTTCCAAAGCCTCTTGCTTTGTGCGAAGCCAAATATGTCTAAGGAGATAAAGTTAGGAATGTTGTGGGTAACATTTGTCAAGATCTTGTAGACCTTGTGCATGCATTTGCTCCTGCCACCCTTGACAATGCTCTTTATTTGGCATAACATTATGAGATGTCACCTCTTCCACTTCTTGTTGCATATTTTTCAGCTCTACTTCTTATGGGAAATAGTTCTATTCTAATGGAGGTTGATGGTACTACTGCTCAAGTTCAAAGACAAGGCCGAGGATGTGGTCGTGGCTATGATGTCTATTATGGGCATGTGATAAAGTTGGTCACACTTATTAGCATTGTCAACATTTTCCAGATTAATGACTTCCATTCTTGGGTGGAGACCTTGGCATCAACAACATCCTATTGGTGTTGCTGCAATGGAAAGTTTAGACACTAAGATACTTCTAGGAAACAAAAAGTCGCATAAAGAGCAAAGGGACCTTGCACAAATAATTTAGTGACCCTTTCATCTTTCTTTCAAGAATATCATCAAGGGGTTCACTTGACATTAATTCATCCAGTGTTTACTTTCCAAGTTCATTTTTATAACAAAAGATCTTATATTATTCTCTCCATGTTGATTGATATAGGCTCGAGTTTATCGTCTATTACTCAGCCTATTTCCACATGTTACCGTTTACATTTGCATCGTGTGGCATAGTCAGTTTTCATTCTTTATGGCAACGATTGTACATATGCATGTGCATGGACCTAATTATGAGTGTGGGCGATCTCAAGCTTGAATTGCAGTCATTACGAGTGGTGCTAAGTCAAGCTTTTGACCTCATCCTTAGTATAGATTGGTTGCGACACAATCATGCCAAGTATAACTTTAAGGCTTCTCCCTTTTGTTTTATACTTTTTTATATTTGTTTTATTCCTATCATATTTGTTCTTTTTCATCCTTTTGCTTCTACCTCTGCTTCCATCACTTTTGTTTCCTTATTACTTTCTCCTATGTTTCTATTTTGTTTCTTTCTTCCCTTTTCTAATCCCTTCAACAGTCTTTGTGTTGTAGCAATTGACTATCTCATAAAGGAGTATGCCAATCTTTTGAA
>NW_003314412.1:263221-280317 GCF_000143415.4 Selaginella moellendorffii | reverse complement strand
CTATTTTTTAGGTTAGTTAATGGTGTCTAATAAAAAAGAGTGTATTACAACCTAAAAGAAATAACTATACAATCACAATTTTGAATGTTTCTTCTTGATATAAGACTTATAACATAAATAAAAAGGTTGTAAAATAATTTAAAGCTATGAATTATATTTATCCAAATTTGAGTATCATAAAATTGCATCAAAATGACAAAAAACTCTAAAATTATGTATTGACTTGGCACAAAAGAACCAGGTTCATAATATCTATTAGTTATATCATTAGATCCATATGTTATGTAAAATATAGACTTATTTATAATGTTTAATGTTGCATTTAGACCAATTTGAGATATGAATATATATTTATCTTTAATAAAAAAATTCACTTGTAGATAGATAGGTCATGGATAATTTTAAAATTCTCTTGATAAAAATTAAAAATTAAAGGAATTATCTTTAAACAAAATTAAAAATGTATTTTCAGTAGTATTGAACAATCCACATCTAACATCTCTATAATTTACACCTTGCTATATATTCTTTGTGGGTGATAAAAATGGTTGACTTAATTAAAGATTCAAATATGGAGTTGCAAATGGGCAAAGTTAAACACTTTATTCACATCAAGAATGAGATTTCCATTTGAAAATTTCCTTCTTGCTCCACTAAGGAATTCTCTTTCACAGGGAGGAAAATTGACCTTTGCATAAGTGTTTAAAATGTAATTATTATTTCTATAATCTACCAATGAGTCTAAGATAAATATTGTAGAAATTTCACTCTTGCAATACCTAACAATAATAACTAACAAATGCAACAGGAAAATAGTTAGCCAAAGAGTTTCCATCTCCCTCTCAAATTTAGTGTAGCAAGTAAGCTATAATATATGGTTCACCTACAAATAATATTATTCTAATAAAATAAAATAAGAATCTTATAATAAATATACTAATCACTGCCGCCACCAACTTTTTCAAGAATGATTGCCGTGTCATCTTAAACGACCAGCTGAGAATGCAGCCAATCAATACCCCAACCTGGCTTCTACATCTAAAGCAAGCACACAAGTATAGAAATTTTGTAAATGTTATTGGGGACAGGATGCTTCTAATGGAAATTCCTCCTGTGATGGAAAGTTGCCGTCAGGAAAGGAGAAGCTTACTCCTCTGTAGCAGCAGATTGTGGAGCTCAGGAAGAAATTTCTAGACACTCTTCTCATTGTTGAGGTGGGATACAAAGTTTCAATTTTTCGATTGCAGAATATCGGGGGAAGCGATTAAAGACAGGCGCAGAAAGTGTGTAGATGTTCTTCTTGGAGAGGGGGACAGGGATGGCGGTGGTGGAAATTCCTCCTTTTATGGAAAGCCGCCGTCAGTGAAGGAGAAGCTTACTCCTCTGGAGCAGCAGATTGTGGAGCTCAAGAAGAAATTCCCAGACATCCAGGTGGGATACAAGTTTCGATTTTTCGGAGAGGATGCGGAGAAAGCAGCCAATGTTTTGGGAATCGTTGCTTACTACAGCCACAACTTTCTCACTGCCAGCGTTCCAACGTTCCGGCTGCACGTACATGTGAGAAGGCTTGTGGAAGCTGGCTACAAAGTTGGCGTTGTCAAGCAGACCGAGACAGCGGCTATCAAAGCTCACGGGACGAACAAGGCTGGCCCGTTCTCGAGAGATCTCTCGGCGCTATATACCAAGGCCACGCTCGAGGCCGGGGAGTTTCTTGGGGGAGAAGAGAGCGGGGAAAGGGATGGACCTATTCGTCTTAGCAGCTATATCATGTGTGTTGTGGAGGAGGCAATCACCGAGCACAAGGCCAACGCTGGAAAGGACGAAGTGAGGGGAAGTTTTGATGCTAGATTTGGGGTGGTGGCCGTGGAAACCTCGACCGGAGACGTGATGTATGGTCACTTTATGGACACTGTCACCAGGACGGAACTGGAATCACGGTTGCTTGCGTGTGCTCCCGCAGAACTTCTTTTATCTGCGTCCTTGTCCGCTTCTACAAAGAAGGTAAGCTTTTTTTTTTCTCTGATCGGGTTGTATATGAATGATGGTGATTTTTCTATAGTTGTTGATGGACTATGCAGGCGCAGCGGATGTTCGAGTCGAGAAGACGCCTGAGAACTCGTTTGACAATGGCGGTACCGTTGCTGCTCTTGCGGACTTCTACGGGAGCTTGGCGTCTTCTAAGAAAGGCTGTCTGGACGAGAAGGTTGATGGAGGGCTAGAGGTAATTTTCTAGTTGTCTTGATTACTCTATCGGATGAGAATTGAAGTTTGCAGGCGTTGATGACGATGCCAGAAATCGTGGTTGCTGCGTTTGCGCATATATTTGCTTACCTGAAGCAGTTTAATCTGGAAAATGTATTGCGCTTAGGAGCTCTTTTCCGACCATTTGCCGGGCAGCAAGAGATGACGCTCTCGCCCAATACCATCCGCCAGCTTGAGGTAATCACTGAATGCGATGTGTACTTGCCAGTAACAATTTTTTTCTTTCTAGATTCTACATAACCAAACTGATGGTACTGAAAACGGATGTTTATTCTGGCTTATGAACCACACAAAAACTGCTTTTGGCGCGAGGCTGCTTAAGTATTGGGTAAGGAGTTTGGTCTCAGTCACAATCTTGGATTTTTCGTTTTTTCATTCATGTCTATTTTCAGGTGACCCATCCGTTAAGAGACCGCATGCTTATTTCTCAACGTTTAGACGCCGTTGCGGAAATTGCCGAATCCATTGGAGATAAAGGCAGAGGTACAACAGTTGCAACTTTAGCTTCAACGTTGTTGCTGCTGGGAAAATTGCCTGATCTTGAGCGTGGTATCACAAGAATTTATCACAAAACAGCAACGTATGAGGCACCTTTCCTTTTCTGTAATCCTGTTGTTATTCTTTCTGACCGTAATGTTTGCTGCAGTTCATTAACGTGATTAATGCGATTATGAAAGCAGCGTCGCAGTTTCAACGGGTTCGCGACGCCAGGTCTGCGCTCCTCAGCAGGCTAATCTCCGCAGTGACTTCAACTTCAGTGATAGATCACGCAAACAAGCTTGTGACAAGTTTGAATGCAGAGGCAGCAGCTGCTGGGGATAAGATTAACTTATTTGTTGCCGGCCAGTTTCCCGAGGTTTTGTTATCGTTTCCCAGACTTCGTTTAAGTCGTGTTTCAGGTAGACGAATGCAAAGAGAACATAAAAAGTATTGAGGAGGATCTCGAAAGTTTTCTTCCCAGTTATCGGAAACTGTTGAAGTGTTCAAATCTGGAATACTTGAGCGTCTCGGGAACGTCGTTTTTGGTCGAGGTACTTTCTTTTTCTCAATTCAGTTATTTGATTGCTAAAAGCTTGTAGTTTCAGGTTCCATGTGCGCAGCGTGTACCTGCAGATTGGGTTAAAATAAACAGTACGAAAAAGGCAAACCGCTATCATCCTCCGGAGGTCTTGGAAGCATCGGAAAGAATGGCACTTGCAAAGGAGCAATTAAATATATCTTGCGCCAAAGCATGGGACATGTTCCTCACTGACTTTACCTCCTATCACATGGAGTTCCGGGCTGCAGTACAGGCACTAGCAGCTCTCGACTGTCTTTATTCCCTTGCTGTTGTCTCGTGCAATCAGGTCTGTCTCCTTGTGTTTTTCAACGCTTATCTGAATGAAAAATGTGCTTCAGGGGTATGTTCGACCGGAGTTCGTGGATGAAGCGTGCCTTTTGAAGATAGAAGGTGGTCGACATCCGGTTTGTTTCTTTTGCTCTTGTCGTTTAATATTATTACTGGAATTTCTTTCCGTGAGCAGGTCCTAGATTCGACTCTGCAAGATGCATTTGTACCAAATGACACAGTTCTTTCTGGTGAGGGTGAACGATCGCAAATAATCACTGGTCCAAACATGGGTGGTAAAAGTTGCTACATCCGTCAAGTTGCTCTAATCACAATCATGTCCCAGGTTCGCAACTATCTTTATTTCTTTTCACTCCGTATGTTTTGTTATCGTGCAGATAGGATCGTATGTTCCAGCCGCGACAGCCAAACTGCATGTATTTGATGCCGTGTTTACGAGAATGGGGGCGATGGACAGAATCCAGAGGGGCTCCAGTACGTTTTTCGAGGAGCTGAGCGAAGCTTCAACTATTCTCCACAAGGCAACTTCTCGCTCGCTGGTAGTCATCGACGAGCTGGGAAGAGGAACCAGCACGCACGACGGCGTCGCCATCGCGTATGCGACGCTCCATCACCTTCTCCAAGAGGTTCAATGCTTCACGCTCTTCGTTACTCACTACTTGAACGTCACGGAGGTGGTGAAGCTCTTTCCCGGCCGGGTTCAAGCATACCATATGTCATATCTTGCGGAGAGCCCGGAAGGAGACCTTGACAAAAGCTCCGTGCAAGAAGCGGCACAAAAGGTGACGTTCCTCTACAAGCTCCAGCCCGGCGCAGCGAGCAGAAGCTTTGGCATAAACGTTGCTCGATTGGCAAAGGTATGCTCGTTTTCTCTTGTTCATTCTAGATTGCTCCTCTTTCTTGCAATCCAGGTTCCAGAATCATGCGTGGCTCGTGCCGCGGAAAAGGCTGCCGCATTTGAAGATGAGATGAGCTCTCGGCATTCGTCAAATTCACGGGAAAAGCAAAAACTACTCGAGGAAGTTTATTCATTGCTACAACACCGGGATCTTGCGGACAAGGACTTAAAAAGCGCCCAGCTCAAAGTCCAGAAGCTCCTCGAGTTCTCGTAAAGTTTGTCCATTTTAAACAGAATCTTCGTGTGAATCAAGAATATCCCCTGGGAATCGTACGGTTAGGAGATCATTAAATGCGAGATGCCGCGGACGTGGCATATCCGCACAGACTCAAACGCGTGATAACGCGACGCATCCGCACCGAGCACGTGGCGAGCATCCGGCGGAGAATCGTTTGCCTTGCACAAGAAAAAGATCCCCTGCCTCTGTCACGGGCATATTCCACCAAGATCCCGTCGCATGGCATCTCCACCGCTATAGCACTTGTCTTCCTTGAGCATATCCATTTCTTGGGAGGGTCTGGGCCTGGAAGCAAGGAGCTCGGCCTTGGAGCTTTAAGATTCCCTGTCCCTGGAAGGAAGTCTCCTTGTTTCCTGGGAAAAGAAATTATTACAATGCTCTGAGGATGTAGATCTTTGAGCGGTAGCTTGTTTGCGAGTGAGTAGCTTCCTCGGCTCACATCGTTGATTCGCCGCAAGAGCTTTTCAAGGAATCCACATAGCTTGTTTGCGAGTGAGTGGCTTCCTCCGTTCACATCCTTGTTTCCTGGAATCCAAGTGGTGAGATTCGCAGCAAGAGTTTTTCAAGGAATCCACATACCATGCCTCCAAAGCGACCGCCGCCGCCGCCGCTTGCCGCCAGCGCCGCCAGTGACGAGGAGGAAGACGGCGCCGCCAAGAAGAAGCTCAGGACGAGGGGAGTTCTAGTCCTTCCGCTGCCGGCGGCGGCTCCCACACTCACGGCCACACCACCACCGTCTTCTTCTTCTTCCACTTCTGCCGATGTCATTGGGTACGCAGTAGCTAAAAATCTGAAGTTCCGGACTTACATTGCCGCCTCCTACTGGCTCGAGCAAGGCTGCCCCCGGATGGACTTCCTCACCACTCTCGGCCTCCACAGCCTCGCGGATGTCAAGTGGAACGTCACCTGCGTCTCGCTTGTCCGGGAGTTCGTGGCCAACTACAACCTGAAAACAAACCAGACGGTGGTCAAGGGGAAACGAGTGTGTTTCACTGCAAACCTCATCTCCCAGCGCTTCAAGCTCTCCTACGAGGGCGTCCTCAGCTTCAAGCGATCGTTTGAGAACAGCGACCAGGTGATGCTCTTCAAGGAAGGCGCTTACCAAAAGGACTTGGGATACAGGCACGACAAGCTGGTGGACCCTTCGCTGGCACCAATCTTCTCGTTGATCGCGGAGGTGATACAGCTGAGAGTGAGCTCCGGCTACACGTCCCGGAACTTGGTCGAGATCATCGCCCAAGGCTTGCAAGGATTCAAGGTGAACTGGTCCGAGTATATGTTCCAGAACATCCTCAAGGAGCTGCGGAGGATGAAGCAGAAGGCGAACAACACTGTTGTCTTCGGTGCTGGCCCTCTCATCACCCATATCTTCGATGCCTTGCAAGACCAAGAGGTGAATCCGGCGGAGCCTCTGGTCGTCAAGAGCCCCGTTCCGACCATAGCTCCGGTTCCACGGAGTTATGTCCTGGAGGTTGCTACTGCCATTCCATCAGCGATCCAGACGTCAGCGGAAAGACCAGTGGCGATTCCAATCAGTACCTGCGAGAAGGTGGACGTGAAATGTGCTCTCGACGCAATCGACTTGAATCCCTCGTCCGTCGTCACCAACGTCAGCTCTCCGAAGTTGGCCAGACCAGCCACTGCTCCGCTGTTCGCACCGACAGTAAAGAGCGCGTTTACTGCACCAGTACCGCCGCCGCCAGCGCCGCCACCTCAGCTATGTCCGCCACCAACGCCACCGCCTCCTTCTGAAAACTCCATCGGCTCTCCATTCACCAAGATGTTCTACGGGATAAATCCCAAAGCAAAGATCTCCTCTCTGCTCTCTGAAGCAACAAAAGCGTTGGGTGAGCTCTATACCGAGGAGGAAGTGCAAAAGAGAGTGAACCAGATGCTAAACGCGACGACTGGCCAGCTTAACTTTGAAAGGATGATAAGAGAACGCACCGAGGAAGATCTCAAGGAAGCCAGAAAGCTCAGGGACCAGTACAAGACGGAGGTGACAATCGCACACATAAAGATCACGCAGATGGAGAAATCCGAGAGCCAGATGAAAGAAGCACTAGAAAAGATTGAAAGAGTAAAAAAAGACTTAGAGGACGACATCGAGAGCTACGGTTCCATGGTGATGGAGCACCAGGAAGGCCTGACCAAGCTTCAACAAGAATGCGAGGCAGTAACGTCCAAGCTACACGCGGTAGAGGACAACTTCCAGGACATAAAGAAGCAAGTCGAGGATGCCAGGCTAAGGTTGACAGAGAAGAACGAGCTACTGCGAAGGGCTCGAGCCGAGGCTGCAGAAGCAAACAAACAGAATCAGCAATCTCAACGGGAACAAATGGCCTTACAGCAGCAGCTGGAAGATCTTCAGGGAGCCGTGACCCTGCTGCGAACGGAGATAGCTGCAAAAGAAGTCCCTTACGACGAAGCTATCTGGGAGAAAATCAAGGAAACGGCCAGAAAACATACTCATGAGGAGTATGCAAAGCTGGTAGACACGATTGCTAATCTGCAGGAACAGTTAGACAAGCACCAGGCACGGCAAACCGGAGACGAGAATGACGAGGACTGAAAAATGCTCATTTCAAAAATGTTTCGATGCAAACAGTAAAAACGAATGCTCACCTCCCTTCATATCTTCGCTCGATGATATACGACTCTACATGCCCGTCCTGAAGAGCATAGGATAGACGCAGATGAAGCCCGTGCTCCAGCAAACGCCCAGTAAAGCTCCCTGCCGGAGCTTATCATGAAACGCGAAAGCCAGAGGCTTCGCACCAGCACCTGGACCTCTCACAAATCCCAGCAACGAGGCTGATATGATCGGTGTTCTCCTCGTGTCGTAGATGGCGATCAAACCAGAGTATACAGCATCACCACCTGTATACGACACCGCCAACCTTTCCCCTGTTCCATCCCAAGCCATCCTCTCAATGCTTCCTCCGGGTCCACAAACCGCTTCTATCTCCGAGAGTCCCAAAGGCAGCAAATGCACCTCCAGCGACGGAGGCTTCCCAGCAAAGTGTAAAGTCCCGAGCGTGCTGCTCTGATCAAAAGCACCCATGATCATCCGGCCATCGGGACTCCACGCCGCGCCCACGAGAGCTCCACCAGCCGAGGCCCACGGCTCGGACGTCCAAGTCATGGTCTCCCAGAGATGAAACGACGCGTCAACTTTGGCCGTGAGCAAGTAGTCCCCCAGCGGCGACCACTTCATGAACTGGACGCCGGCCATTCCTCGTCGCAGAGGCGTGCTCTCCCCGAGAGAGACGTCCCACACTGCGAAAGTCGGCGTCTCGCTCGATCCACACGCCAAGAGCCTTCCACAGGGGCTCCACGAGAGAGCCGAGACGGGCATATCGATCCCCCAGCGCAAAAAATCCACCAGGCTCCATTTCGTAGCCGCTGAGACGAGAGGCACCACAGCCCCGGTCCTCAAAGGTGGCGTGGCACCGGATGCCGTCCACAGGCAAACTCCACCGCGGCATCCAACGGCCAGAATCGAGCCCGAGTTTGGTCTCCACTCGATCGCTTCCACGCCGCGCTGCTGGGTTTCATGGCCAAGAAGAAAGGGATTCTTGGCGTCGGCGTCGTCGTAATCCACCACTAGGACGTGCGCTGGATTGGCGACGAATGCGAGGAGGAGCTTGTGCTTGTGCCAGGCCATGGACTGGAGAAATTTCGGCCTGGCGCTGCTGGAATCGCGCTTCTCGCCCCTGTAGAAGAGAGATCCGAGGCGCTGGAGCGCCGACAGAGGCTCGCCGAGGGCCTCGTCTAGGGTTTCTTCCACCGCTGCTGCAGTCGCCCTAACCAGATCCTCTTCCTCCCCCTCGAGAGATCCTCCTGGCGCCGAAATATCCATCTGCGCAGCAATCCCATTGCTGCCATTGTCGTCGGCGATCGGGATCGTTCCAACCTTGAACAGCAGCTTGGGGAAGACTCTGTTGAGGACCTTGTTGTACTGCTCATGCGCCTTGGATGAAACATCGCCGCCCTGCTGCTGCGGCTGCTGCTGCTGGGCGCGAGTGAGGAAATCGCGATTGATCTCGCAGACGGTCTCCTCAGCAATGGACGGGACGCTCGGCATTGTTCGTCGAGAGCCCAACACATGAACGTTAGAACCCTAGCATCGGTGTAGCGGCCAATAACGAGCCCGTATAACAAAGTGAGGCAAAACACGTGGAGGGATGACTCAGCAAGGAGATCTGACGTGGCAGGGAGAGGATCGGGCGGCAGATCAGCAGCGGACTTCTTGGGATGCAGCAGGGCAGCGATAAAGGACATGGTGGGAGCTAGGGTTGGAAGGAGGATTGGCTTGGGAATGGTGTGACAAGCAAGGGTGATCAAGATCTGAGCACAGTAAGGGCTTTGACCTAGTGTGGACTCTAGTAAGCCTCGTATGCCCATATGGTGGAGGTGAGGGGCACCTCATCACATATGGGCTGGGTTTATATGAATTTTCCTTTTTCAATTCCATTTCTGGCATGACTAAAATTTTGAGCATGAGGGCTTGCGCAGTAACATGCTTGTGTGGAGGACATGCATGGCCAAAAGGACTTTCCTGGCTAGGACAGCCAGTGTGACCAAGAGGTTTGGTCACAAGGCATGGCATCCAAAGGTTGGAGCCGCCATACATCCAGCCAGGGCTGAGAAATGAGCTGAGCCGAGGAGGCCAGTGGTGGGGGGATCAAGTGATGAGGAATGAGCTGAGCCGAGGCGGCTAGTGGTGGGGGGATCTTGGTGATCTACCCTTGGTGCTAGTGACGTGCTTGGGCCATGGCGCCTTTCTCGTCTGGCATGAACTGAAAGCATGGCATCTCCACTGACACGAGGATCGGCATCTGGCCACGAAGGGGACTCGAATGCTCCACTCCGCTCAGGGAAAGGGAGGATGCGTCTGACCAGCTGTCTAAGGAACCACGAGTGGAGGCAACCACTAAGAGGCTGCTGGAGAATGCTGACGTTGCACTCTTGAAGGACCCCCAGGTCACATGGCGATTAGTAGTAGCGGGAAATGCTACAACGAGAAAGGAGCTTTTCTGCCCAGAAGTTTCGTCATTGGCTCACGTCAAGTATCCTATATACAAAATGGGAGAAGACTTTGAGCTCTATCTGGAGATTTTCAAGTGTGCAGCACACAACAACAAAGTGGCAGGGAGAGAGATTATGCATGGCTCTGGAAGGGGAAGCGCAACGACTTTTTATGGCCCATCGGAGTGGAGTTGAAGAGGAATCTTGGGAGGAGGCAATTCAACGTGGCCGCTGCCTCTTCCAGCTTGGACAGCCTGCTGAACGTGCCTTCCTCACGATGAGGGATCACAAATTCAAGAGAGGAGTCCGTGCAACAGTACTGGGCAGCATTGATTCGGGCAGCTAGGATGCTAAACAGTGACGCAGCAACGGTTGAGGGCATGGCAAAGCAGACGTGCTATATCAGAAATGAAGTGTCTGGGGGGGGGCACCGCTACATCAGACCTAGTTCGATTCCCTGGAGATAAAAAGACAAGAGCCCAAGTTCGAGTCTCGGTATGAGACCAATGTCTCACATGATTTAAGTTTTCAGACAAAAAGAACATCTTTAAAATATTCTCGGCATAGTTAAACCTCACATGCTAAGTTGCTAATAGCCTTTGAGCTAGCAACAATAGCTCACACGATAACATTTTTCATTTTTAATCTATCTGTAGTTTCATTTTGTGTAAGCAGTTTATTTCTTAAATTTATATTATTTTTATAGAAAACTAGTTAATAGTATGGTGTATATATTTTGATTTTAATTTTTTTTTATGATTTTTCTTTGATATTTGTTTAAGTAAAGATCTTATGAATGTTAGTAAATATAGAAAGGTTTAGGGTTTAGGTTTTAGGGTTGCATATTTAAAATATATTTATTATTTAAAGAGATAACAGAATTATAAAAAAATAACATTTTATATAAATGATGAGGCATATCAAATTTTAATTTTTCAAGGTCCAGCAAAAAATATAACAAAAAGTGATTATAGATGGAATAGTTGGTCATTTGAAGGTTTCTTTGAGCATATAAAATATAATACTATTAAATTATTTAATTATGAATTAAAATTTTAATAAATTTTTTAATTTTATTTAAAATTAATTTACTTATTGTATTATGAAAAAATCTTTTGTTTCCTTTTTAAAGGCAACAACCTAGGCAAACAAATAACATTTTAATGTAACTGTGTGCTAATATAAAGTTTAAAAAGTTTATTTATACATATTTTGAAAATGGTTTTTTTTCATAAATAGTAAAATCAATTTTTTAAAAATATAATAAATTTATAATAGTGTAATGTACTTAAACATAGTGTAACTAATAGTTATACTGAAAGAGCAAGAAGAAAAATAAAAATGTAGTATTTTATTAGCATCATCTAACTTCATTTTCTAATTGTCATTTGGTGTTTTCTCTATGAAAGACTATTGCTATATAATATGCTAATTATTAGATGATATCGATCATATAATTTATCCTATGTTTGATATATTAAAAAGTAAGAAAGATTTATAAATCAAGCTACTCTAAACCATTAATTAATTCACCATAATTACACATTGGACTTTGAAGTTAAGAGAAATCATAGTTCAATCAAAGACAACAATATTTAAAGCTTATAAAGTAGTGATGATACTTTGTAAACCTAAAAATCAAGAAAAGAATAGAAATCCATCAAAGAGAAAAAGTAGTATGTGGAGTGATAAATAAACAGAATGCAGTAGATTCTTAAATGGTTAAGGTTAGGATTACAAATATAAAATTAATCATAAGCCAACAAAGAATTTCTAGAAGCCTCCATTTCATAGCACCAGTAGTCAAAAAGCATTCTCTGCATTGTCATAATCATCCACTGGATTGGTGACAAATGCATGCTTGTACCAGGCCACGGATTGCATAAATTTTGGCCTAGCGCTGCTAGAATCGCGTGGTGCTGGAGCACTGACAGAAGCTTGCCAAGCAAGGGCCTTGTCTCTAGGACCACTGCTGGTAACCCGATCTAGGATATCCATTTGCACAGCCAGACGGCATCGCTTGAGATTCCTTGAAGTTTGAATAGCAGTTTCGGGTGGCTTTGTTGGCGCGCCTTGGATCTGGAGCACAACATATGAACGTTGGAACCCCCCTAGAGGGATTTCCTGGAAGTCTAACCATTTTGGTGGACTTTGTAATTCATAGGTCTCACAAGAACGCACCGTACCCAGCCGATGTTTTCTGCAATCTCCGCTTTCGTTCAAACGGAAGGAACACAGATTGTGCAATAGTACTCAATTGAAAACAAACGATCATATGGACCATACGTATGTGCCGTGTTATTTATAGATAAAACGAATCAATGAAAATCTAGTGCAATTTAAGAGTTTAAACAAAGAAACTTAAAGCACAAATGCAGCAGCGAATCTTTACTCAACGCATGTTTACGAACAAATTCAAGAGGAAGGAGCATAGATTCCTCGCAAGGCAGCGATGGTGCTCTCATTGAGAGACAGCGACGACGCAAGAACTGGAGTGGGGATCTCTGATCCAAACAAGCTCGGCCCCAGCAGCTGGAGTCCAGCCTCCTGGCTGTTATACACCACAAACGCAATAGCAGGCTCACTGCCAACGTTGTACAGGTAGTGGAGCAGACCCCTGGGAATGATGATCAAGTCACCTCTCTGGAGCGTCCGAGCAAACAAAACGTTGTTGGTGTCCACGAATCCGGCCGAGATTGTCCCCTCCGCGACGTAGACGAGCTCCGATGCTCTGGGATGGACGTGAGTCGGAACCACACCCCCGACGCCAAAGTCGACCCTCGCGATCGAGAGACCCATCGTGTTGAGGCCCGGAAACGTTGAAACTGACGCCAGAGTTGCGTTGAAGGTGTTTGGACCCTGCGTGTTGTTCATGTTCCTGAGGATCTCGGACACGAAGTCCTGGCCGGTGACTGCCGAAGGATTTCTGCATGATCCCGAGGAGCCGCTGCTGCTGTTGTTGGCGACGCAGAAGTCGAGAACTGGATCTGGATCAGCTGCGTTTGCCACGAGAGCCAGTGATAGCAGGAAAAAGCTGATGATGGCTGATCCGGAGGCCATTGCTTGTTCGACTGAAAGATATGCCAGAGCTTATCGATATATGTGCCTCGAACCGCCTATGCCGGAGTTTAAGTCGCATTTGGATGATGATCCTTGTCAAGGAAACACGCAGGCATTCCGCGTATGAGTCACTGACAGATCGATGGTGTGAAGCAAACCAACCGAGACAATTTAGCATTCTCGAAGTCACTGTGACGTGTTTCAGCTGACAATAAAAGCCTCGAGTCTTCATTCAACAGAGAAGAAGCCTAAAAAAGAAATTTGATCATAGAACTTACTTCGAGGGCTGCAAGGTGCGAGTATCGAAGTCAAACACCCTCGACTTGTTGGTGAAGTAAAGCCCGAAAGTACCCAGTGATGACGGCTGCAAATCCTCGTTGAACAGCGAGTGGATAAACACTTCGATCGGTCTGTCACGGACCAGAGGGGTCCCCGCACCCGAGAGACAAAGCCTTGCAACGTGTTGATTGTAAGACCTTGACTTGCGAACGCTTGCTCCACTTTTTCCAGTGAACGGCCACCCAGTCTCGGAGACAGCCACCTGGAACAAGGACTGTCACAAGTTTAGACGATTTGCAAACCGTAAGGAGTCAGTCACCTGTATGTCACTGAAACCGAAATTATCAATTGCCGAGTAAACCGCGTCCAGCTGAGCCAAGAACAAATTCTCGTACCGTAGCCTGGAAATGGGATCGACGACCACGAAGCCAGTGGGTTTCAGCAACGCGAATGACTCGGGAAAGTTCCGACCCTTGTCCTGCTGAAACGTCGAGAAAGTGTAAATGTTAACCATAAAGGGAGCACCCGTTTTCGATAGAAACTGTAACAAAGGTCTGACGATTGCTTCATGGTCGAAGGAGCATAGCGACGGCGGAGAAGTCATGTTGAGAATGTTTAGCGAGTGAGTAGTAGAGACTTTCACCTGTGAGTCGATTTTTAGAGTAGCAACAGCCGAATGTATGTTCTCCATAGCAGTAAGGAGATATGGCGTAATATGCTGTCCAGCCGTTAACACCTCGTAGCCAACCAAGATAGTTGTGATCTTCGTCTGCGGATAAAACAATAATATGGAGCTGTTCACCCAGTTCTGGCCCGTGCTGATGTTTGTAGCAAGAGCCGGTATATCGTTGTTAGGAACCGAGACTGTCAGTTCGATGCTTGTGTTGGCGAAGGCCTGCAAAACGGTCGCATCAGTGTCGTAGATCTTAACTTTTGTCACCCCGAGAGATCGAACAAGCTCGACAACCTCCCCAGGCGAAGGAAGCTTTGAGGCTAAGCGGCCATAGTTAACACCCACAGTCCCTGCAGCTGGAGCAAAGCGTTACGACATCAGCCATGGAAACTTGCGAGAAGAATGTACCGGAACCTGGAACGGTCGGCGCCACGATCATAATGAACACCAGCCAAAACCAGAGATCCATGCACCAACTAGAGCGCTCCGTTCCACCCCGTCATATATCCTCGTGATCTCCAATAGAAAAGAAACTTACCAGCGAGTTAGGAACTTCATGCTTGCTACGTTAACAGAAATATGCAGATACTCGGAGTGGCATCCTGTCGGACGAGCTGCCCCACCCCCTAACCTCCTAAACCGCTAAATTCTAATGCGAATCCCTCGTCCGTCGTCACCACCGTGAGCTCTCCGAAGTTGGCCAGACCAGCCACTGCTCCGCTGTTCGCACCGACAGTAAAGAGCGCGTTTAGTGCACCAGTACCGCCGCCGCCAGCGCCGCCACCTCAGCTATGTCCGCCACCAACGCCACCGCCTCCTTCTGAAAACTCCATCGGCTCTCCATTCACCAAGATGTTCTACGGGATAAATCCCAAAGCAAAGATCTCCTCTCTGCTCTCTGAAGCAACAAAAGCGTTGGGTGAGCTCTATACCGAGGAGGAAGTGCAAAAGAGAGTGAACCAGATGCTAAACGCGACGACTGGCCAGCTTAACTTTGAAAGGATGATAAGAGAACGCACCGAGGAAGATCTCAAGGAAGCCAGAAAGCTCAGGGACCAGTACAAGACGGAGGTGACAATCGCACACATAAAGATCACGCAGATGGAGAAATCCGAGAGCCAGATGAAAGAAGCACTAGAAAAGATTGAAAGAGTAAAAAAAGACTTAGAGGACGACATCGAGAGCTACGGTTCCATGGTGATGGAGCACCAGGAAGGCCTGACCAAGCTTCAACAAGAATGCGAGGCAGTAACGTCCAAGCTACACGCGGTAGAGGACAACTTCCAGGACATAAAGAAGCAAGTCGAGGATGCCAGGCTAAGGTTGACAGAGAAGAACGAGCTACTGCGAAGGGCTCGAGCCGAGGCTGCAGAAGCAAACAAACAGAATCAGCAATCTCAACGGGAACAAATGGCCTTACAGCAGCAGCTGGAAGATCTTCAGGGAGCCGTGACCCTGCTGCGAACGGAGATAGCTGCAAAAGAAGTCCCTTACGACGAAGCTATCTGGGAGAAAATCAAAGAAACGGCCAGAAAACATACTCATGAGGAGTATGCAAAGCTGGTAGACACGATTGCTAATCTGCAGGAACAGTTGGACAAGCACCAGGCACGGCAAACCGGAGACGAGAATGACGAGGACTGAAAAATGCTCATTTCAAAAATGTTTCGATGCAAACAGTAAAAACGAATGCTCACCTCCCTTCATATCTTCGCTCGATGATATACGACTCTACATGCCCGTCCTGAAGAGCATAGGATAGACGCAGATGAAGCCCGTGCTCCAGCAAACGCCCAGTAAAGCTCCCTGCCGGAGCTTATCATGAAACGCGAAAGCCAGAGGCTTCGCACCAGCACCTGGACCTCTCACAAATCCCAGCAACGAGGCTGATATGATCGGTGTTCTCCTCGTGTCGTAGATGGCGATCAAACCAGAGTATACAGCATCACCACCTGTATACGACACCGCCAACCTTTCCCCTGTTCCATCCCAAGCCATCCTCTCAATGCTTCCTCCGGGTCCACAAATCGCTTCTATCTCCGAGAGTCCCAAAGGCAGCAAATGCACCTCCAGCGACGGAGGCTTCCCAGCAAAGTGTAAAGTCCCGAGCGTGCTGCTCTGATCAAAAGCACCCATGATCATCCGGCCATCGGGACTCCACGCCGCGCCCACGAGAGCTCCACCAGCCGAGGCCCACGGCTCGGACGTCCAAGTCATGGTCTCCCAGAGATGAAACGACGCGTCAACTTTGGCCGTGAGCAAGTAGTCCCCGAGCGGCGACCACTTCATGAACTGGACGCCGGCCATTCCCCGTCGCAGCGGTGTGCTCTCCCCGAGAGAGACGTCCCACACTGCGAAAGTCGGCGTCTCGCTCGATCCACACGCCAAGAGCCTTCCACAGGGGCTCCACGAGAGAGCCGAGACGGGCATATCGATCCCCCAGCGCAAAAAATCCACCAGGCTCCATTTCGTAGCCGCTGAGACGAGAGGCACCACAGCCCCGGTCCTCAAAGGTGGCGTGGCACCGGATGCCGTCCACAGGCAAACTCCACCGCGGCATCCAACGGCCAGAATCGAGCCCGAGTTTGGTCTCCACTCGATCGCTTCCACGCCGCGCTGCTGGGTTTCATGGCCAAGAAGAAAGGGATTCTTGGCGTCGGCGTCGTCGTAATCCACCACTAGGACGTGCGCTGGATTGGCGACGAATGCGAGGAGGAGCTTGTGCTTGTGCCAGGCCATGGACTGGAGAAATTTCGGCCTGGCGCTGCTGGAATCGCGCTTCTCGCCCCTGTAGAAGAGAGATCCGAGGCGCTGGAGCGCCGACAGAGGCTCGCCGAGGGCCTCGTCTAGGGTTTCTTCCACCGCTGCTGCAGTCGCCCTAACCAGATCCTCTTCCTCCCCCTCGAGAGATCCTCCTGGCGCCGAAATATCCATCTGCGCAGCAATCCCATTGCTGCCATTGTCGTCGGCGATCGGGATCGTTCCAACCTTGAACAGCAGCTTGGGGAAGACTCTGTTGAGGACCTTGTTGTACTGCTCATGCGCCTTGGATGAAACATCGCCGCCCTGCTGCTGCGGCTGCTGCTGCTGGGCGCGAGTGAGGAAATCGCGATTGATCTCGCAGACGGTCTCCTCAGCAATGGACGGGACGCTCGGCATTGTTCGTCGAGAGCCCAACACATGAACGTTAGAACCCTAGCATCGGTGTAGCGGCCAATAACGAGCCCGTATAACAAAGTGAGGCAAAACACGTGGAGGGATGACTCAGCAAGGAGATCTGACGTGGCAGGGAGAGGATCGGGCGGCA
>NW_003314412.1:261470-263001 GCF_000143415.4 Selaginella moellendorffii | reverse complement strand
AATTTTCCTTTTTCATTCCATTTCTGGCATGACTAAAATTTTGAGCATGAGGGCTTGCGCAGTAACATGCTTGTGTGGAGGACACGCATGGCCAAAAGGACTTTCCTGGCTAGGACAGCCAGTGTGACCAAGAGGTTTGGTCACAAGGCATGGCATCCAAAAGTTGGAGCCACCATACATCCAACCAGGGCTGAGAAATGAGCTGAGCCGAGGAGGCCAGTGGTGGGGGGATCAAGTGATGAGGAATGAGCTGAGCCGAGGCGGCCAGTGGTGGGGGGATCTTGGTGATCTACCCTTGGTGCTAGTGACGTGCTTGGGCCATGGCGCCTTTCTCGTCTGGCATGAACTGAAAGCATGGCATCTCCGCTGACACGAGGATTGGCATCTGGCCACGAAGGGGACTCGAATGCTCCACTCCGCTCAGGGAAAGGGAGGATGCGTCTGACCGGCTGTCTAAGGAACCAAGAGTGGAGGCAACCACTAAGAGGCTGCTGGAGAATGCTGACGTTGCACTCTTGAAGGACCCCCAGGTCACATGGCGATTAGTAGTAGCGGGAAATGCTACAACGAGAAAGGAGCTTTTCTGCCCAGAAGTTTCGTCATTGGCTCACGTCAAGTATCCTATATACAAAATGGGAGAAGACTTTGAGCTCTATCTGGAGATTTTCAAGTGTGCAGCACACAACAACAAAGTGGCAGGGAGAGAGATTATGCATGGCTCTGGAAGGGGAAGCGCAACGACTTTTTATGGCCCATCGGAGTGGAGTTGAAGAGGAATCTTGGGAGGAGGCAATTCAACGTGGCCGCTGCCTCTTCCAGCTTGGACAGCCTGCTGAACGTGCCTTCCTCACGATGAGGGATCACAAATTCAAGAGAGGAGTCCGTGCAACAGTACTGGGCAGCATTGATTCGGGCAGCTAGGATGCTAAACAGTGACGCAGCAACGGTTGAGGGCATGGCAAAGCAGACGTGCTATATCAGAAATGAAGTGTCTGGGGGGGGGCACCGCTACATCAGACCTAGTTCGATTCCCTGGAGATAAAAAGACAAGAGCCCAAGTTCGAGTCTCGGTATGAGACCAATGTCTCACATGATTTAAGTTTTCAGACAAAAAGAACATCTTTAAAATATTCTCGGCATAGTTAAACCTCACATGCTAAGTTGCTAATAGCCTTTGAGCTAGCAACAATAGCTCACACGATAACATTTTTCATTTTTAATCTATCTGTAGTTTCATTTTGTGTAAGCAGTTTATTTCTTAAATTTATATTATTTTTATAGAAAACTAGTTAATAGTATGGTGTATATATTTTGATTTTAATTTTTTTTTATGATTTTTCTTTGATATTTGTTTAAGTAAAGATCTTATGAATGTTAGTAAATATAGAAAGGTTTAGGGTTTAGGTTTTAGGGTTGCATATTTAAAATATATTTATTATTTAAAGAGATAACAGAATTATAAAAAAATAACATTTTATATAAATGATGAGGCATATCAAATTTTAATTTTTCAAGGTCCAGCAAAAAATAT
>NW_003314412.1:186493-261370 GCF_000143415.4 Selaginella moellendorffii | reverse complement strand
CATATAAAATATAATACTATTAAATTATTTCATTATGAATTAAAATTTTATTAAATTTTTTTAATTTTATTTAAAATTAATTTACTTATTGTATTATGAAAAAATCTTTTGTTTCCTTTTTAAAGGCAACAACCTAGGCAAACAAATAACATTTTAATGTAACTGTGTGCTAATATAAAGTTTAAAAAGTTTATTTATACATATTTTGAAAATGGTTTTCTTGCATAAATAGTAAAATAAATTTTTTAAAAATATAATAAATTTATAATAGTGTAATGTACTTAAACATAGTGTAACTAATAGTTATACTGAAAGAGCAAGAAGAAAAATAAAAATGTAGTATTTTATTAGCATCATCTAACTTCATTTTCTAATTGTCATTTGGTGTTTTCTCTATGAAAGACTATTGCTATATAATATGCTAATTATTAGATGATATCGATCATATAATTTATCCTATGTTTGATATATTAAAAAGTAAGAAAGATTTATAAATCAAGCTACTCTAAACCATTAATTAATTCACCATAATTACACATTGGACTTTGAAGTTAAGAGAAATCATAGTTCAATCAAAGACAACAATATTTAAAGCTTATAAAGTAGTGATGATACTTTGTAAACCTAAAAATCAAGAAAAGAATAGAAATCCATCAAAGAGAAAAAGTAGTATGTGGAGTGATAAATAAACAGAATGCAGTAGATTCTTAAATGGTTAAGGTTAGGATTACAAATAGTACTTAAAATTAATCATAAGCCAACAAAGAATTTCTAGAAGCCTCCATTTCATAGCACCAGTAGTCAAAAAGCATTCTCTGCATTGTCATAATCATTCACTGGATTGGTGACAAATGCATGCTTGTACCAGGCCACGGATTGCATAAATTTTGGCCTAGCGCTGCTAGAATCGCGTGGTGCTGGAGCACTGACAGAAGCTTGCCAAGCAAGGGCCTTGTCACTAGGACCACTGCTGGTAACCCGATCTAGGATATCCATTTGCACAGCCAGACGGCATCGCTTGAGATTCCTTGAAGTTTGAATAGCAGTTTCGGGTGGCTTTGTTGGCGCGCCTTGGATCTGGAGCACAACATATGAACGTTGGAACCCCCTAGAGGGATTTCCTGGAAGTCTAACCATTTTGGTGGACTTTGTAATTCATAGGTCTCACAAGAACGCACCGTACCCAGCCGATGTTTTCTGCAATCTCCGCTTTCGTTCAAACGGAAGGAACACAGATTGTGCAATAGTACTCAATTGAAAACAAACGATCATATGGACCATACGTATGTGCCGTGTTATTTATAGATAAAACGAATCAATGAAAATCTAGTGCAATTTAAGAGTTTAAACAAAGAAACTTAAAGCACAAATGCAGCAGCGAATCTTTACTCAACGCATGTTTACGAACAAATTCAAGAGGAAGGAGCATAGATTCCTCGCAAGGCAGCGATGGTGCTCTCATTGAGAGACAGCGACGACGCAAGAACTGGAGTGGGGATCTCTGATCCAAACAAGCTCGGCCCCAGCAGCTGGAGTCCAGCCTCCTGGCTGTTATACACCACAAACGCAATAGCAGGCTCACTGCCAACGTTGTACAGGTAGTGGAGCAGACCCCTGGGAATGATGATCAAGTCACCTCTCTGGAGCGTCCGAGCAAACAAAACGTTGTTGGTGTCCACGAATCCGGCCGAGATTGTCCCCTCCGCGACGTAGACGAGCTCCGATGCTCTGGGATGGACGTGAGTCGGAACCACACCCCCGACGCCAAAGTCGACCCTCGCGATCGAGAGACCCATCGTGTTGAGGCCCGGAAACGTTGAAACTGACGCCAGAGTTGCGTTGAAGGTGTTTGGACCCTGCGTGTTGTTCATGTTCCTGAGGATCTCGGACACGAAGTCCTGGCCGGTGACTGCCGAAGGATTTCTGCATGATCCCGAGGAGCCGCTGCTGCTGTTGTTGGCGACGCAGAAGTCGAGAACTGGATCTGGATCAGCTGCGTTTGCCACGAGAGCCAGTGATAGCAGGAAAAAGCTGATGATGGGTGATCCGGAGGCCATTGCTTGTTCGACTGAAAGATATGCCAGAGCTTATCGATATATGTGCCTCGAACCGCCTATGCCGGAGTTTAAGTCGCATTTGGATGATGATCCTTGTCAAGGAAACACGCAGGCATTCCGCGTATGAGTCACTGACAGATCGATGGTGTGAAGCAAACCAACCGAGACAATTTAGCATTCTCGAAGTCACTGTGACGTGTTTCAGCTGACAATAAAAGCCTCGAGTCTTCATTCAACAGAGAAGAAGCCTAAAAAAGAAATTTGATCATAGAACTTACTTCGAGGGCTGCAAGGTGCGAGTATCGAAGTCAAACACCCTCGACTTGTTGGTGAAGTAAAGCCCGAAAGTACCCAGTGATGACGGCTGCAAATCCTCGTTGAACAGCGAGTGGATAAACACTTCGATCGGTCTGTCACGGACCAGAGGGGTCCCCGCACCCGAGAGACAAAGCCTTGCAACGTGTTGATTGTAAGACCTTGACTTGCGAACGCTTGCTCCACTTTTTCCAGTGAACGGCCACCCAGTCTCGGAGACAGCCACCTGGAACAAGGACTGTCACAAGTTTAGACGATTTGCAAACCGTAAGGAGTCAGTCACCTGTATGTCACTGAAACCGAAATTATCAATTGCCGAGTAAACCGCGTCCAGCTGAGCCAAGAACAAATTCTCGTACCGTAGCCTGGAAATGGGATCGACGACCACGAAGCCAGTGGGTTTCAGCAACGCGAATGACTCGGGAAAGTTCCGACCCTTGTCCTGCTGAAACGTCGAGAAAGTGTAAATGTTAACCATAAAGGGAGCACCCGTTTTCGATAGAAACTGTAACAAAGGTCTGACGATTGCTTCATGGTCGAAGGAGCATAGCGACGGCGGAGAAGTCATGTTGAGAATGTTTAGCGAGTGAGTAGTAGAGACCTTCACCTGTGAGTCGATTTTTAGAGTAGCAAGAGCCGAATGTATGTTCTCCATAGCAGTAAGGAGATATGGCATAATATGCTGTCCAGCCGTTAACACCTCGTAGCCAACCAAGATAGTTGTGACCTTCGTCTGCGGATAAAACAATAATATGGAGCTGTTCACCCAGTTCTGGGCCGTGCTGATGTTTGTAGCAAGAGCCGGTATATCGTTGTTAGGAACCGAGACTGTCAGTTCGATGCTTGTGTTGGCGAAGGCCTGCAAAACGGTCGCATCAGTGTCGTAGATCCTAACTTTTGTCACCCCGAGAGATCGAACAAGCTCGACAACCTCCCCAGGCGAAGGAAGCTTTGAGGCTAAGCGGCCATAGTTAACACCCACAGTCCCTGCAGCTGGAGCAAAGCGTTACGACATCAGCCATGGAAACTTGCGATAAGACTGTACCGGAACCTGGAACGGTCGGCGCCACGATCATAATGAACACCAGCCAAAACCAGAGATCCATGCACCAACTAGAGCGCTCCGTTCCACCCCGTAATATATCCTCGTGATCTCCAATAGAAAAGAAACTTACCAGCGAGTTAGGAACTTCATGCTTGCTACGTTAACAGAAATATGCAGATACTCGGAGTGGCATCCTGTCGGACGAGCTGCCCCACCCCCTAACCTCCTAAACCGCTAAATTCTAATGCGAATCCGGCCTCACGATCTTCTTTTTTCTGTGCCCATTGTGGCTAGTACCTGCAAGCCCATCGCCCTTGTTTCGTCTCTTAAAGTCTATCACGTAAGTGCCGTCGTCCCGCTCGGTTTCCAGAGTAGTATAGTCCTCTTCTTGAGGCGATTCTGGGGAGAACTCTCTCCTCTTTTTGTCGTAGTTTTGCATTTTCGGTCTTTTCGTAGGAGCTGCTATCCTGTCCCATACGCTAGGCTTCTGTTGGCGTCCGTAAGTCTCCGAAGAGTTTCTACAGTACGAGCTGGCGGCAGGCTGCTGGTATTCGAAGTGCCGACGTCCTTCAAAACTCCTTTCCCTTTCGGACGGATGCCTCGAGTACTTCGCATCCGAAAACACTGGAGAGTGCTCCCTCTTATACCTCTCCTTTGGTATCGTCTCTGGAATGCTTACTCCATTGAGTGCATGCCCGTTATCCAGAGCCAAACCATTGCCAACCGACGAATACCTGCTTGGCTGTCTAGTAACATCCTCTGGGTATCCATATGAGGCCTTTCTCACGTCAGAACTATAAGTTGGCGCGAACTCTCGGTATTCCGTTGCTGGCTTTCCCGTTGCCATTACCTGTGACATTGCAGGAGGAGCCAGAGCGGTCATTGTGGGTGGGAGATAATCCAACATGTCCGAAACTAAAGCCTTCTTGCTAGCTAGCCTGTAAGAACCATCTTCCATCGGATCCATATTCCGGACCCTGTCCCCATTCCCCATCTCATCATATAGAGACGACCCCTGTCGACCGTAAAAGCTCGATCTAAAGTCTGCGGACATCTGCAAAACGCTGCTGTCCGGTTTCCAGTATCGATCTGCGTCAGTGGTTAAAGCTGTGGTGGCCTCTGGTCTCCCGATACCGTAGCCAAGAGCGTCGCATTTCGAAGAAACGCCAGCATATGAAGAAGGAGCACACTGTTGCCCGGGTCCCAAAGTATCGCCATAGTCGTAGTCGTTGGGCCTCGCGCTACACCAAGTATCCGGCTCAGATCTCTGAGAAGGTGCAAACTTGGCTGCGCTTGCGCTCTCGTAGTATCTTTCGTGTGGTACGTACGAAGTCCGACCAGCAGGCTCCTTATACTCGTTGTAAGTTGGATAGTTAACGCGACTAGGCCCTTCAACGTACGACGTCTTGGAAACCTGCTGCTCAGGCTCATTCTTCCAGTGATCATCCCTTTGATGACGATCACTGCGACCGCTGCGGTAAGTTCGACTATCGGTTGGCCCCCTAAAGTCCGAGTAAGCGTCATCAACTGAGTTGGTTCCAGCTGAAGGAGGGTAGTGAAAACTTCTTGAGCCGCGGGGCACGTCTGCCGGCATGAACAGCCTCATGAGCTTCACCACCTAAGAAGCAAACGAGTCAGACGCGGACTAAGAGACCAGTAAATACTAAAAAAATCCAAAAGTTGTCGTTGCTTGCCTGTTCCTTAGATAGATCAAACTTGAAGCGATTGTTTTCGTAGTAGTTTTCGAGAATCGCATCCTTGTATTCGGTTTCACGCAAAGGTAGGCACTTTTCCACGACACGGAACCGCACCTAGAAGCGAAAAGACCAATTAAAAAGTCCGAAGAATGTTAAAGAACAAGAAAGAAGCTTCATACCTGGAGTGGAAAATCGATGTCCGCTTCTATGAAGGCTTTCGGCTCCAAATCCACCCCCACATAGCTCACGGCCTCAAAAACCCCGTGAAGCTCTCTCGACTCAAACTCAAACAGGAAAAGCTTCATTCCTGGAGTGATGTGATCCGCGAAACGCTTCTTGGTCCTCGGCATTCCAAGCACATTGTAAGCGAGGCACCTCCTCTGCGTCTTCTTGTTGCACATAAAGATCAAACCCGCTATTCCCGGCTCGATTCTACTACTGCCCCCCGGATCCCTGTATGGACTGCGCGGAGAATCCCTCCGATCGACTCGCGAGTCCCAATTCCCCTTGTAATCCCTGCCGTCGTGACCCTCCCTCTCCCTGTGGATTTCCAACCTACCTGGCCAGCTCGGGGGATAATCTTCGTAGCGCCTGTGACGCTGCTCCTCGTCTTGCCGATCGCTCCGCTCGGCGTAATCCTTGTAGGCATCCCTCCGCCGATGCATTTCCTTCTCCAGCGTCATCTTCCTCTTTTGCTAGAACCCTATTCCGTCCAGGGAAAATCCTAGCCGTTGGTCTTGAGTGCGCCTGTAAGGCGCCCGGCTCGAATCCTGCTAGATAGCTACGACGTGGACGGATCTCTGCCGCCGATCCTGCCAGCTCAGTGGCACCCTTCACGTTAACCATCTTGGCTTCCCTCTCTTGGCACTCTTGGCGCTAGGGTTTGATTGCTATCCTCCGCTGCGATGCGCGAGAGGCGGCCGCTCGGATCGATTCTCCTTTGATCCCTTTCATCTTTGTGTGGATCATCGCCTGTTCTTGGCTGCTGTGTGACTGTGTGATTGAAAGGTCGTGGCTTTTGGTGTGATCTTGCCTGTTCTTGCTGCAATATTTCGCTGTTGCATGCTTGTATGCTCGACTGTTTAACGTGGCATCCTCCAGCAGCGATCGAAGCGCGCCGGTTCCAGGTTGGTTGGATTGCTAGAAATTTTCAGGCTAGATCATAGGCTAGTGATGAGCCCCGTGGATGCGCGTGACCGCCTCTCTCGGCGGCGCGAGGCGATGAGACGCAAGGCGGCAGAGGCGACAATGAAGGCCGCCTCGCACAAGATCCATCCCAAGGCGCACTGCTTACAGGAGAGCGCCAGCGCCAGCTTTGAGGGTCTCATTTGCCCGTGCAAGGAGAATTTGATCCATCCAGTCCAGGACATTCCATCCAATCGTCTCATAGCTCGTGTGGTGAGGCCGGGGATGATCCTCTTTCTCTTTGAGCAATCCTTGGGGCGGCTCTACGGTGTCTATCAGGTGGGAGCTTCCAAATACGATGAAAAGGTCTCTCATTCCTTTATTTACATTGTCTAGGCTAAACTAATCGTTGCATCTTTGTTTTCTTATAGATTTCTCTTCACGTTCAACAGCGCTATTTGCCGCTCGAAGGCGTGGAGCTTGAAAACTTCTTCTTAAACAATGATATAAAGCCGCATGTTGGTCCAGAAGTCCTGACTTCGTCACAGGTAGCTTCCCTTTGTGAACCAGCGTTGGCTTATTGCCGTTTCCATTGGCATGCCAGGTCTCGCGTCTCATAGATATGTTTGTCAAGCGTGCCGAGGCCGAATCACGTCTTTATAGTAATGGAGCTTTTGTAGCGGAACACATGTATAAGGATCCTTACGCGCGACCGAATCCTTACGCCTTCTTCTGTCCTTACCCGGAGGACGTGCACGTAGTTGAGAACCAGGGCGGTGATGGTGGTTACGTCCACGAGCTCGATGAGCCTGCTCACATCGGAATTCCTTACGCTCAGATGGCACCAACTGCAGTGCCTCACAGTCACTCTATGACTTCTGGCTGGAATTGTTCACCGATCGATTCAACGCCGTATGTCACCCATCCGATGAAGAACCAGGGAAGGATGGCTGATTCAACTCCAGTACAAGTCCTTGGCTACCCGAGGCAAGCGCATCTTGCTCGCAGCTCTGGACCTGCTTTTTTCAGCCCTGTAGCACACTTGGACCATGGCAACTTGGATGGGACGACAGCAGTAAGCCAAGGTGGCTACGGACAGCCGCCTCCGTATAGAGCTCACCATCACCATCCTGCGGAGGTCAGCTACCAGCCCGCTAGTCCAGAGGCTAGTGCCAAAGGATACGAGGATTCTCCTGCTGCTGCTAGTAGGAACAACAATGTCTTCCATCAGGTTGAGGGGGCACAAAACAGAGCTCCGAAGCAGGTTTCGAAGCTTCCGAAGTCCCTTAACCAGCATCCACGACAACAAAGAGTCAACTTGGCTTCGAACGGGCATCAAACACCGGCTCAAACAACGACCAAGGCTGTCCAGTCGAAGGTGTTACCTCAGAAGAGGCAGAAACCAACGAAGGACAACAAAAGTGTCTTCAACAGGATCAAGCCGGCGACTGTGTTCTCGCGATTAGGATCGTCTTCAGGAGGCAACGACACAATTCCAGCGACCGAGAAGGTGTTCCAAACGGGCGTCTTGGTTCCCGACAAATTCCGTCCACGGCCGCCGAGGAACCAGTCAAGGATGAAAGTTGATAATGTCGAGAGACCAGTGCCTGTTACTTTTGTCCAAGAGGACGACTCTGTGACGGGGAACAGCGGATCGATTGAAGATAGCTCCTTTCCCGTGGACTTCAAGCGTAGAGTTGTGAGCAGCAATGTTTCTTCTGCTCCTCAGTTGAAGAGGCGGAAGATTGTTCGTCCAGAGGGTCTCGGGTGCTCGTCAGAGAATGCCGCAAGCTTGAAGGGGCAGGAGGCACAGGAATCAGTAGAGGTGATGTCTCTCAGCTAGGTACAACAGTCAGTGACGAGACCATCGACGTTTTTCGTTTATTTTACGTTCTGGAGGATCTACTGTACAGCGTTAGCGACAGGTGGAGAAGCTCTAGCTCTCGGGCACACTGAGACATGGTTGGACGACGGGTATCATCGTCTCTGATGCAGTCAAAGGCGAGGCTGGCAAACCTTCTGATGGAGTCCCATTGCCACGGTAGCTCTGCTCGAAGTTCCGGGTCCAGGATCTTCTTCAGCTTTCGTTTCTCTCGCAGCCAGTCCCTGACCTGTTCGTTTCCAGTGGATCAAGACGGGCTTGTGGAAGCAGAGATTAGACTGTACCTGGGTGACAAGGTTTTGCTTCCGCAAGGTGTAGGTGGCATTAACAGGTCTGCGCCCAGTGAGCAGCTCCAGCATGACGACTCCGAAGGCATAGACGTCGCTTTTGAGCGTCAGTCTTCCGGTCTAGGAAGGAAATGCAAAAGAAGATCAGTTGAGCAAAGCAGCGGCACACAGGGACGACTTACTGCTGTGTACTGGGGATCAAAGTAGCCGAAAGTTCCGAGGACTCGGGTGCTCACGTACGTTTGGTTGCCGTAAGGCACCAGCTTCGCCAGGCCAAAGTCCGACACCTGGGGCAGCCGAGAAATTGGAGGCACTGCATTTATAGAGGTGGCAGGGCAGCGAGAAGATTACCTTTGCTTGGAACTTATCATCCAGGAGGATGTTGCTCGACTTGAAGTCCCGGTGGATGACTGGATTTCCGGTGGCAGGGCCATTGTGCAAGTACTCGAGGGCAGTCGCGGCTCCGCGAGCTATGGAGACGCGAGTTCTCCAGTCCATCTTCACTCTGACGATCCCTACGGGAAGAAGAAGAAGAAAAGAGGTTGGCCGGGCAAGTTTTCTGGTGGAGTTGTTTCTCATACCGTGGAGATGCTCTTGGAGATTGCCATGGGGCATGAACTCGTAGACGAGCATTCTCTGGCCTTTGTCCGCGCAGTAGCCGATGAGCTTGACAAGATGGGAGTGATCGAGGCGGCTCAGGATGTCCACCTCGACGCGGAACTCTCTCTCGCCTTGGACGCCTTTGCTCAGCGATGGCTCCATTTGCTTCACGGCAACGATCTAGGAAGAACAGCAGCAAAATGTTGGAAGGAGTTTTGGATCGAGCAAAGCTACCTGGCCGTTTTTGAGGACTCCTCGATAGACTCTCCCGAATCCTCCCTCGCCGAGGAGGTTGTCGGAGCTAAAGTTTGCGGTGGCGAGCAGCATCTCCTTGAGCGTGAAGATGGTGTCGACAATTGGTGGCAGCCTCACGATCGGTGGCAGTGGTGGGAGCTGCTGGAGGAATTGGAGCTCGTCGTCCCAGGTGGAGAAAGTGGAGCTCCAGTAATCGAGCGCCCTGTGCGAAGACCCTGGAGAAGGAAAGAACTCGATCAAGACGAGGGCGAGCGAGCAAAGATGGGCAGCTGCTTACATGAGATCTTTCGATTCGGGACAGGGGTTTCCTTCTTCTTCCTCCTCCTCGGCCATAGCTTGAAAATGGTGAAGACCGCCGCCGGCATTGGATCTAGCTCGAGCTATTTCTCCTCCAAGAACAGATGCGCTTCGCCATGGCAGGACTCCCGATCTATCTATCAGCAATGCTGAATGGATTCTATTCTATCATCATACCGGTGGTTTCGATCGAGGCGCCGCCACTGCTGGAAGGAAGATGGCTGGAAGATCGAGATTGAAGAACCCTACTCTATCGAGCAGAGGTTTTAGAACACCTCCTCGGAAGCTGGGAGATAGCTACTTAGTTGGAAGGCGGCAATGCATTTCAAATGGTCCTCTCTTTTTTTTTACTGACAGGTTTTTACCGCGGTTGGGCGAGAAGGAAAGGACAACGAAGTTTTTACATTTACACTGCAAACAAACACGCCATGCCAAAGCGTGAAAAAAAGAGCTTCCAGTAAAATCCATTCTGTCGTCGTCCAAGGGCGCGATTAAAGTATTCCCCGCATTAATTATCTAACGACCACGAGGATATTCTCTCCTAGAGAGAATATGCCCTTATTGTTTTGAAAATTTGAAATTTCTTTGGCATTGAAAGGTCGCCACGATGTCGAAAGACGAGTTGGATGGGCGTGATTAATATTTTTTTTCGGGTCGAATGCGATCGAAAAGTTTTCCAAATTCTCCAAAAGTTGGCTTTGGTTGGGTTGCAGTCGATCGATCGGGGAATTTGATGATCTATGGGAAGAACATCCCGAAAGGAATCCCACTGCCGGCTGCTCCAAGAGGATCCATGTCGTGGCCGAGAGCTTTCTTCAGCGCGGCCTCCACCTCTTTCATGGTTTTGAGGAACTCCTCGGCAACTTTGGTGCCGAAGACCTCAAACTCGGAGCTCACCGCCCGCATGGCCCGGATGGTCCCGTCGAGATCGGGGAGCCGGATGAACGCCACGCACCTCCTCGACTCGAGGAACTTGGTGTTGCCATCGCCGGGCGTGAGCAGAGTCCCATCCTCCAGGGCGATGTTGCTGAGATAGATCATGATCACGCTGGCCTGGAGCGTCCCCAGGAGCGCGCCGTGTTGCGAGAAGCGGTCGGTTTGGATCTGGTTCTTGCTGTCGATGGTGAAGTTGACGGGGCATTCGTGCTCCTGGCCCGTGTAGGAGAGCGGGTTTGGAGTGAAGATCTTGCACTGGTGGATGGTTTTAATGCCCGAGATTGGCGTGCCATCCCTGTGAATGAAAAGTCGTGTCAAGAATGGCATGGGCATGGATGTATAAGTCAGGCAAAACAGGCAAGAACCGCAAGAACACCAACACCAAAACTTAAAGAAAAGAAGGATTCATCTATTGTCAAAAGATAGTGGGAAAAACTAAAACTATGTGAATCTATCGAAGATCTTCGATCGTACCTGGCCAGCACCGTGAGAGGGTATGTCGTGTTCTCGGCCAGCTCCAGCGAGGGCGGAAAGTTGTAGTAGCCCTCAAAGTAGAAATCGCAAGCGTGAGATAGCAGATAGTACTTCTCCATTTGTGCGCACGTAGCATCTGCTGGAGTGGCGATCAAACAAATCAACAGCAGTAGCAGCAGCAGCAGGAGCGGCAGCAGCAGTGGTTTGATCCCTCCTCCCATCGAAAGAGAGGAAAGGATCGAGAGAAAAAAAAAAAAAGAAGGAAAAAAAAGCCTCCCAGTTTTTCCTCAATCTTGCTTCACGGCTTTCGGAGTCATGCACGAGGGAATGCTGGATTTCCTCATATCCTGTCGTGGACGCTCTTGGCATGAGCCGCATTTTGGGTGAGAAAGAGGTAGTACCAAACACAGATTTCTTCTTTCCAAAAGCTTCCTCACGATCATTTCCCTCGTATTATGAAACATTGTTTTTAATAAGGGCGTAAATAAATGACAAAAATATTCAGATTAAGAAACCTTTATTAATGAAGCATCTTCGTACCTTTATGTGAATATCCTTGATCCAGAATATCCATGGAGTAACCCAGAAGGTCAACCTTGCAATTTGTCTGTTTGTTTGCATATAGGCGAATAGTTTGGGAGGAGAACGCGGAAGGAACTTTCTTTTGCTGGTGAGACCTCCAGATCTCGCAGCATAGCCTTGTTTTTAATTCCACAAAAACGTCTATATGGTGTAGGTCATGGCGAAACCCATTAAAGTTCTTGCGAACTTGATTCCTTGGATACAAGCGCAAACAAAACCACCGCACAACCTACTTGACCTCGCCAGATTGCACATTTGACTTCACACAGCATGCGTATGAAAGTTTTTCTTGGAGATCTCTCAAGCATCCGGATCCCCGGAAATAAAATCTCAGAATTTTGGTGGTTTGTACTATCCGTAGGGCCTAGGACAAGATTCTAGCCCAACGATGAATTTCTCATCCAAGCACAGGAAAAATTCAAATATCACACTTTTGTGCCACCCCACCTTGAATAAAAATTTTTAGAGGACCCGGCATGGCCTCATGTAAAGAATCCAAAGCTTGGAAGTTACAAAGAAGCTCCAACATTGGAGAGGATCGCGGAAGAAAATTTCTTTTGCTGGTGTACTTGCGGGTACCCCTTCCCGTACATCGCGCCTCACGACAAGGGTTAGAGTCAAGGTCGGCCGTACACACGCCGACTCAATGTCAACGCTCGCGAGGGCTGCCACCTGGACGGCAGCGATGCCGCCACGTAGCGCGATTCGTTTTGCTCTTTAAAGAGGGAAGAGGAATCACAGGCAAGGAAGAAACGAGAGCTCGCCTCTTTCGGGAGCGAGCGAGCGAAGCATTGCCTCTCTTCCGAGGGTCCCAAGCTCCCCGAATGCCGGGAGCCACCGCCAGAGAATCGGCGTAGAGAGATCGATCCATCCGCACAGGCAAGCCGCGCAATTCTCTGTCAAATCTTGCAATTACGCCTCAAGATCGCGAAAAATCCACGATCGTCGCCAAGATCGTCGTCCATGGCATCCCCAGTGAATTCCTCCGGCGCCATCGAAATGCCGCAGCGATTCGTCGACATCGATCTCTCGCCGCCGCCTCCATCTCCATCGCAGCAGCAGCATCGCAATCCGGCTCCCAACTTCCGGCTCCCAGTGGATTCCGAGCACAAGGCCAAGAAGCTCGATCTCTTCTCCTTCGCGCAGCCCCACATGAGAAGCTTCCACCTCTCGTGGATCGCCTTCTTCACTTGCTTCACCTCCACCTTCGCGGCGCCGCCGCTCATCCCGGTGATCCGCGACAACCTCGACCTCACCAAGCTCGACGTCGGCCGCGCCTCCATCGCCTCCATCTCCGGCTCCATCCTCTCGCGCTTCCTCATGGGCCCGGTGTGCGATCTCGTCGGCCCGCGCTACGGCTGCGCCATCCTCATCATGATCACCGCCCCGCCGGTCTTCTGCATGCCGCTCGTCTCCGATCCCACCGGATTCATCATCGTGAGGTTTTGCATCGGATTCTCGCTCGCCACCTTCGTCTCGTGCCAGTTCTGGATGAGCACCATGTTCAACACCAAGATCGTGGGCATGGCGAATGGATTCACCGGAGGCTGGGGGGATTTTGGGGGCGGAGTCACGCAGCTCCTCATGCCGCTGCTCTACCAGCTCATCCTCAAGTTTGGAGCCAACGATTTCACGGCCTGGAGGATCGCCTTCTATGTGCCGGGGCTCATGCATGTGTTCATGGGGCTGGCGGTGCTGATCCTGGGCCAGGATCTGCCGGATGGGAACTATCGCGATCTCAAGGAGCAGGGCCACAAAACCAAGGACAGCTTTGGCAAGGTACGTAAGCTAGTCTCTCTGGATCTCGACTCTTGCTTGCCGCTAACTCTGTTTTGGCTTTGAGATTTTGTAGAGCAGAGAAAAGCTCTGTCCATGGGCGTCACTGCTCTGCTCTGATCTAGGAAAAAAAATGTTTCTAGATAAGTTTTGTAGCGTAGAAAAATGCATTCGATCATGTAGAGATGCTTTCACGTTTTTTTTACTTTTGCTCTTGGGCATCTTGACTTTGCTCTTCCTTGTACTAATTTTCTTACTTTTTCTACAGGTGCTTCGCAACGCAGCCAAGAACTATCGCACCTGGCTCTTTGCCTTCGTCTATGGCTACAGCTTTGGCGTGGAGCTCACTGTCTTTAACAACATCGCCGAGTACTTCTACGACGAGTTCGGCCTCCACCTTGGCACCGCCGGCATCGTCGCCTCCATCTTCGGCCTCGCCAACTTCATCTCCCGCCCCATGGGCGGCATCCTCTCGGACGTGATCGCGCGCTCCTACGGCATGCGCGGCCGCCTCTGGATCCTCTTCCTCTTCCAGACAGTCGGGGGACTCATGTGTGTGCTGCTGGGCTTCATGAACACCCTCGGGACTGCCATAGGCATCGTCATCCTCTTCTCGATCTTCCTCCAGGCGGCGTGCGGTGCGACGTTTGGGATCGTCCCGTTCGTGTCGAGACGATCGCTGGGAGTTCTCGCGGGCCTCACGGGGGGTGGCGGCAACCTGGGCGGAGTGGTGACGCAGCTCATCTTCTTCACCAACGAGACCTTCTCGTTCGAGGCCGGGTTTAGTCTCATGGGCGCCATGAGCGTGGGATGCTCGCTAGCGCTGCTGGGTGTCTACTTCCCGCAGTGGGGAGGGATGCTTTGCAGGGCGTCGAGCGATCCTGGAGCCACCGAGGAGGCGTACTATCTCGCCGAGTGGAGCGAGGAGGAGAAGGCCAAAGGGATGCACCTCACAGCACTCAAGTTTGCAGAGAACTCTCACTCGGAGAGAGGACGGATGCGATCGGGTGCGTCGTCACAACCTCAGCCCAGTGCAGTGGTCAACCCCATTCTATGATATATACCAGCTGTTGTTCTCTCCCTCGGGATGATGATGATGATGATGATGAATATAACTTCAATAGACTTATAAACTTAGTCCTGCTTCATATTAAAAAATTCTGGATGCAATGCACACTACTTAAACCAACACCAAGTACCACTTGTACACGGAGGAGATCAATCCAGACGAATTGCATGGCGCGACAAACTACTAAGATACAGAGCAGGGAATACCAAAACACACCAACTGATAGCTGCCCCGAAATCATGCATGTCTTCATCGTATAAGAGGCTCTGGAGCGTCGGAGTGCAAGACCCTCCCGGAAACAATGCCCGGACCCTACATGGGCAGCTAGCAGCTACACCGACGGCGGTGTGGACATTATAAAGGTCATATTGCCCATAACAAGCAAAGATTTGTTGACCGTGAAGTTATTCTTTCTATAGAGCTACTTTCATGGCTTCCACACTTTAGAGCAATTGATTCTTGATCATTTTTCTCTCGCTCAGCTTCAAGGGAGCTTTGTCACACCCAATTGGATTTGGACACAGCTACGCACAAACTTCTCCCAATGCGGAGCGGATCATCCGCGACATGATCAGTGATTATGCCAATCGCGATCCAACGGGACTGATACGCTTGCACTTTCACGACTCCTTCGTTAACGTCTCTCTCAGAAGGCGTTGTGAGTTTATCACAAATCCAAGAACGCTATCTACGATAATCGAACTCCAACAGATGGTACCAACGTCGAGAAGTTCTCCCTTCCAAACAACAATTTAGCTCGGGATTCCACAGAGAAGATTGGAGAAAGCCTGCCCTGGAGTGGTGTCATGTGCCGATACAATTGTCATTGCTGCCACTTTGAAATTTTCAATACTTTGAAACTTTCAAATGATTCTTAATGGTTAGAACGGGATTCGACAATCAAAGTTAGCATCTCTTTGTGTCAATTTTGAAAACATGTGAACTTTTCCTCTCGAATGATCATATGATCGTATAGATGGGAGGCCGGTGCAGTAGGCATGTAGGGGATCTACTCAAAGTATAGAGGACACATCCAGAAATGACTTACTGTAAGCTTGACGAAGTTCCAATTTTGCCATTTCCATTTTCATTTGTTGGTCAAGCTTGATCTAGATAGAGACAAGGAAAACTCTCCAGGATTTTGGATTCACGGGCTTCATATGTTCATAATATGTTTTGGGGTCTTTTGCCACCGCTCTACAAGGACATGGCTCCCTGTCAAAATATATCCAGAACACAGATTTTAAACACAAGATCTTCTAGAGGATAGGCTTTGCATTTCTATGGTGGCAATGGCAACAGCATCTTCAGCTGGTGGCAACGAGCCGTCCAGCGCTGTTGTATGGAACTTGGAAGACGAAGAAGAAATTTGTGACTTGCTATTGGTCAAGAGATCGCTCACAGAGCCATGACATTCTAGAATAGTCCAGAAGATTCTGAATCAATTTAAATTCATAATACAATTTTAGTTTTCAAGCAATCAAACTTACTGTGAATATGAGTCGCTGTTTGCTACATTACACACCTCTTAATGTTTCCCATCTTGGACTGCCCAAAGTCCAGCGTGCCAGGGGTGACCTAAAAATTCACCAGTCTGAGTTGACTCTCAAAGAGGTCTTGGTCAGAGGTGAGAAGAGCATTCCTCTGCTCCATTGAACTGGGAACCCCTGTCAAACTTGACTGTTTTCTTGGTGAAATCTCCTCCAGAAACTCGGGATTCACAATTCCATCTTGCTGGTGTTTTTGAAGTTCTAGATGGACGTGTGTGAGCTCCTGCCAAGAATTTGTATAATCCATCCAACCTGATCACAAGTTTTGGTTCCTGAAGTTTTTAGTGAAACCAAAGTACAATTTTGACGAAGTTTTAATACTTTCCTTTTTTACTCCTTTTTTATTTTTACATTTTTTTTCTTAATAGTCCACGGGACTTCATTTTTTAAATATCAGATGGATCTTCGAATCTTACTATTTAATGTGGAGGAAAATTATTTTTGTTTCTAAGTTGTTTATTGTACTATAAAGAAAGTTCAAACATGCATGTTAGAATATTCAATTTCGCATTATTATTTATAAATTTAACTTTTAGCATTAGAGTGATTTACGAATATGAAAATGCAGTTACTGTAATTTTAAGGCAAGAAGTTATAATGGAAGAAATTATAAAACTATGCAGGATTTTCATATGGCAGTCTAATACCACTTGAAGATGGAAGGATAATGAGTGTTTAAATTCTGAGAATAAACCATGGTATTATATTGATATGTGTAATATTTTTCCAAATTGGGTTTTTTCAAATAGTGCTCTACCAATATCAATCGAACTAATGGAAATAATGAAGAAATATGTATTTCGTGATGAAGTTACTTATGGTTTTGCTAGTTATACAGTTGAGAGGTATATGATCTCCTATGTTATTAATGATCCTCCCGATAATCTTTATAATTTCATAAAATTTCTCTAATCAAATTAAAGGAGTTGAGGTTTTAGAATACGATTGTGACTTATACAAAACCTGTATTCGAGGAGGTCCAAAATATACAAGTTTTTCTAAGCTTACTTCTGGGAATTTTCTCCAATCTTTAAATATATTTTATACCGTACACATGCACCATGATTGCAGACTAGTCATTTACCACGGTCCGCAGAAGTATGGGGCACCAAAACTCAAAAAAAAAGGGATGATTGACCTTTAAATAATACAAAAAAATTGTAATCTAGTAATATATGATGAGCATGGAAACGTGATATGGACATATAATATTTAATGGACAAATAAATGGCTTCCTTGTGTATTTTGTATAGATGATGACGGATTTGTTGCAGTTTATAACACTCAGGAACATGTTTTTATATGGAGGTCAGACAGTTAATCTTTGGTTTTTCCAGATTAGATTCAAAAGAAACCCACCTGTAATTAAATCCCAAGGAATAAAATCTCTAGTTTTTAAGTATGTTTAAAAATGTTTATAATATTGTTGATTTATTTGTAAATTTATATCTTAACTGTAATTTATCATCTGTGATTAGTTTAGTTTGTAGAGAATCTCTGAAAATTTTACTAATTCATTTGTAACAAAGGTTTAATAATAATTGTATAGAGTGGAAATATTGTTTCTCCTCTTTTTCTTTCTCTATATTTTCTTTGTCTTGTTAGTCATGCTTAGCACTAAGAAATTCTAGCTCAAAAATTAAAAGTTTTATTGAAAGAAGAGCAGATCTGTAAACATAAAATGAAATGAAACACCAAGCAGAAGTTAGAGTTTACTGTCTGGAATGCTGTTACATCTTCAGCAACACACTTTGCATTTGAACATTTTTCTTACATACACTAATTTGATTTCTAATTATTAATAAGTAATGCAAATGTAAGGTTTATAAGATTATATATGTATACTGCCTAGGTAATACATTAACTATAATACTTTAACAGATAGACTGTCCATTTGAGATTTAATCTAGTCCATCCATTTTTGTGTATAAACAAGGGTTTAAACCCTAATTAATACATTTGAGGGGCTTTGCAATTTGTCTTTGAAGGGCAAAGCTTTTTGGTAGTGCTTTGCTTTAGTGTTTGGGATCATGTTTTTTATTCTTATTTTTTCATTCTCTTTTAAATTTAGATTTATATTAGCTTTTTGTAAGATCTAGAACTCTAGCTATAGTTGAGTTTAGATTTACTTTCTCTTCTAGTCTTCATTATATTCTCTTCTTCTACGAGAGATAGCAAAACACTAAGAACAGGATAAGCTATGTAATCATGTCTTGTAGAAGTTGGAAATAGTGATACACCAAGGATGGGCATAGCACCAATATAAGCACACCCCACAGCACTAAATGTTCAATCTAACAAAGTAGCATTAGTAGCTTCAAGTGACATATTCCTTGATTGATGATGGAGTGGAACATGGTTATGGAGCATGATTGTGACATTGATTGGTGAACTATGGATGATACAATCCAGTTCTTAGAAAATGTTCAAGGATCGAGTTTATGAGAAGATGATATATATATAAGCTCAAGTAGATTCTAAATCATTTTAACAAACTTGATTATTATAAAGATAACTTTGGAAATGAAATGGAAATTTCATGGGGTAGATGTCAATCTTTCAATCTGTCATTTAATCTTTTCTCTTTACCTTATGCTTTTTCTTAACCTTTTCTTATTTGTTAATATGAGGCACTTTATCATATTTCTAATATTTCTTCCTCATTTGCAATGTTTTCTTCTCTTGGTATATTAATTATTTGTGATTTTTATAATTCTCATTCTCAATCCAGTGTTGAGTAAGTGTTTTATGTCCTCTTCATATGAATTTAAATGTTGCATATATGCATGAAGTTGAGAATCTTGCTTTTGTTTTATTAGTAAAGTCTTTAATCTGTTTCACGGATTGAATCACTTTGGCCAGAGTTTTAGGTTGAGTATATATTTTTAATTGTAAATGCCATTGAAAGCCTTTGTTTTATCGTTATTGTTGAGGAGTTTATATGTTCCTTTGAGAGTATAGACATTTTTATTGATTTTCCCATCTCAAATGTTAAGTTATATGTTAAGAAGGTTGAACGGTGTGAATCTTTTACTTATATTGTGGTAATTGAAGTATTTTATAATAGAAAGTCCCCTATTATTCAAGCTTTGAGCACATGTTTTTCTTTTGATTTCCCCATTTCTGCATTGCCAGCTACTCTAAATTCCTCTTTTGATGCTTCTTTATCCACGGTTTCTTCTTCTATAATTGTTTTTCCTTAATTTTTCTCATTTTTTCTTTTTTGCCCCAACATTTCAAACTTTTTTTTCTTCAGAAGAGGGGGTAGAAGGCATAGACAAGAGTCCGGAGTAAGGACAAGCAAAATATAGTAGTGGAGTGAGGACAAATAATATGGATTGTAAAGTGAGGATAAACATAATAAGTATGAACAAAACATTTAGCCCTAACGTAGTGAAGCCAAATGGATATAATAGTGGAGTGAAGCTAAACATAGATGGTAAAATAAGGATAAACACATCAAGTTTAAATGAACCTGGTGCTTTAAAAAAAAATTCTTTCAAGGAAGGGGTAAAGAGGATATAGAAAATAAATGGAGTGAGTTAGATTTCTTATATACAATGCTAAATAAAGATGAAGAGGCAAGTTTTATTTATGGTTGTGAATTTGAGTTAATAATGGTCTTAAAAAATTATCAACAGACAAATTTGGAAATAGGATATATTATTTACTACAATGGTGCTATATAGACCTTAATGGCTCTTGAACTCCTTTACTTTGGTTCAAAATTATGGTTTCAATGTTGATTTAAGCATTTGGCAATTGCATATAGAGTTACAATCGGTTCATTAGGATTCCAAAGTTGACTGATGATTATGCTAGGACTCTTTAGTCATGGTTATTAACAATTTTGTTAATAGTTTTGTGGGAGTTTCAGATTCTTACAGTAGTTTGTAATCGTTCAACAGAAGCTCTAAATGTTTTACTTAATTTATTGTCATCACATTTTCATCTTCCAAAGGGAAGGATGGTGTAAAATTTGTAAGAATATATATGTATATACATGTATTACCTTGCCTAGGTAATACACTAATTATAATACTATAGCATATGAATTGGGACTTAATCTGGTTTAAACCTTAATTAATATACTTATTCCTATATCCTAAACACTCACATAAACAAATTTAAAAATTATAAATATATGATCAATAACAACTGTTAGATGGTAAAATATCCTTGAATATCCAAGAATCTACTAGATATATCCATTACCACTTGGTAATTTATATGAAATATATTATCATTATCACTACATTTCTCTATTTTTCCATCGTTAGAAAAAGCTCACTCTATAACATTCTCTTCATAATTAAACGTTTAGGCAATAGCAGCCAATGTTTCCATAACCTTTGACTGTATAATAGTGGTAAACTGTTAAAACAACATAAAACAAAATTGGAATTTCACTTTTACCACTCAGCTGCTCCGCCCAAGCAAACTTTTGCAAGGATTACTGGTGGAAAACTCGGACTAAAACTCATGCTACAGTTGACATTTACAACTGCATTGGAAGGCACCACACTTGCCACCCTTCTCTGGACGCGCAGATACCCCAAGAGCCCAAACGTGGCATTTTGTTGCCGAAACTCCGCCCTTATCTTTTGCTCCACTCCACTCCCGGTGAGATTGGTGGTAGAATCTATGACCGCAAGAAAGGGCGTACTTCCCATCCTTGCCGGCTGTGTGAACGCTCGCACCTGGAACCGGCCCAGGTTTCGATCCCCAAACCAAAGCCCCAGCGACGAGGGTTCGAATCTCATCTCTGCGTTGGCGTTTGGGTTCTTGGCGAGGAGCGTGAGGTTGAGTCGCGCGACGAGGATGGTGGTGGACTCGGCGAAGAGGAAGAGTGTGCCGTTAGAGACGCGATCGATCGAGACGGTGGGCGATTTTGGGTGGAATGCGAGCAGCAGGATGATCCCAAACATCCCAGCCATGACGACCGTGAGGGCCGCGGCCATTCCCAGGCACGCAAGGCATTCTTTCATGCCCCCGTTTTTGCCTCTGGTGATCGATTGAAAGGGGACGTGGTGACGATCGCCCTCTTCTTCGTCGATTTGGTGGAGGTAGCCCAGATCCTTGAAGGAACTCACCAAAGATTTCTTGCTTCTGTCCAAGAAACGATCGATCTTCTTGGCGATCTTCGGGGCGCCGCCGCCGTTGCTGCTGCTGGCGGAATCAGCGTCGGTGGAGAGCGAATTTTCATTGCGGTTGTGGAGGAGATCCATTCTATCAATTGCTCCCCGAGAATTTGCATATGCCACTGGATTCACCATCTGACCAAAAGAGATCGAATGAAACTATTGCTACGCGCTCTACCTTGTTTCTTTTAGATCGCGCGGCCAACCAAACTTCTTTGTTCCTTCCTCTTTGGCGTTGCAGTTCTTTTAAATTGTAAATAGCGCGAGAGAGAAAGGAATCGGCCGACACGCTCTCCATGTGGCGCTCGCCGCCCTAAAATTTTCGAGTTAAGCCGGCCATGGACTGTGGAAGAAAAGATTCACCTTTGTTCCTCTTTGTTCCTTTTCTTTTACTAGAAATCAAATTAGAAAACTAAACACATTATATTGAGATGATTTTCATATACGAGCTTGCTCTTGAGTGTTATAAACTGCAGCAAATCCATCATCATCGATACAAAAAGCACAAGGAAGCCACTTATTTGTCTAATAATTATTTATATGTGTTTCCATTTTCATCATATATCACTAGGTTACAATCTTTCTGCATTTGAAGATAGAAACCATCACCTTTGTTTTCAGTTTTGGTGCCCCATAATTCTGTGCGACCATGGGAAATGACCATGTATACAGTATAAAACCTATTTAAAGATTGGAGATAATTCTCATTTGGATATTGGTAGCATACATAATACTACACCATAAAAAGAGAAAGTTTTATCTATGCAATTTAAAATATAGGAGTTAAATTTTATATTAAATCTCATTAGAAATCAAAATAAAAAACTATACAAAATATTAATCAAAAGCTTTGCACACAACATCAATAGTTGGAAGATTGTTTGTATTTTGGAGTCATGTATGGTATAAGTATCTACACTCATTGTCCTTCCATCTTCAATTGAACAATAAATTCTCAAAATACTCTATCATATGTGTGTGTGAACTTTCCAAATTGGGGTATCACTAATTGTGGTGTAGCAATATGGAAGTAATGAAGAAATATGTATTTCACAATGACATGAATTTTGGTTTTGCTAGTCGGGAGGTATATGATTTCATATATTAATGTTGATCCTCCTGAAACTATTATAATTTCCCCAAATTCTCTAGTCAAATTAAAACAGTTGAGGCTGTTGTATAAGTATTCAAGGAGGTCCAAAATATTCAAGTTTTTCCAAGCATACTATACTGAAGGCAAAAAGTTATAATGGAATAAATAAAAATTATTAAGGATGTTATAAGCTGAATAGAATTTATTATTATGCAGATTTTATATAGCAGTCTAAGAGGATGCATTCAGGACATGACTTGTTGCAATCCTGTCTACTGTTGGTATTGACATTGCAAACTTAATCTAAGGACACAAGAAAAACTCTCTAGGATGTTGAATTCATAGGTTTGTATAGTTGGGAAGAATGCACGGATATTTGTAATAGAGTCATTGCTCTTGAGGGACATAGCTGCCACAGCACCCTCTTGGGAAGAGAATTTACAAAATTTAACTTCTCTTTGTGTCTATGGCAATCTCTTTGTTTGTATGTTGTGGCACAAAGTCACAACTTAAAATGATCTACATGGTTGTCTTTCCTTAGTTTTATCAGTTCAAAATGTAGAAATTTAGAAGTGACAAACAAAGATGATATTATTTAATTTGATGGCTATAGGGTTGGAACCCACACACACACATTGGAATCACCCCATGTGAAGAATAGTAGCCTATACTCTATATAAGTTATATAACTCATTAAAAATCTTGGCAATCTTTGAGCGCTGCTTCTATTGACAAAATTAGTGTTGATGAAGAGTAAATTTCATAGCAAGATCCATTCTATCTTGCTAGACCTTGAGAATTTGTATTTTCCACTAGATTCACTATCTAGCTAAAAGAGATGAAACTATTCTTTGGATTATATCCATCCAAACTTCTATGTTATAGTCTCATCTGCTCCATATGGAGCTTGTGTAACGCACCTTATCTCTCTCCCCTTAAGCCAACTGGAAAAGGGGCAATTGCTTGATGAGAGAGCCCTTAGTGGCTATTTTATCTCCCAAGGTTCCACGGTGACAGTATATTCAAATCTCATCCCATGATCACATGCGCTACACTCACCTCTTAAGCCAACTGGAAAAGGGGTAATTGTTTGATGAGAGAGCCCTTAGTGGCTATTTTATCTCCCAAGGTTCCACAGTGACAGTATATTCAAATCTCATCCCATGATCACATGCGCTACACTCACCCCCCCTTTAGAGACACATGCGCTACACTCACCCCCCCTTCAGAGATGTCAATGTCCTCATTGACTATTGACTAACAACCCCTACTGAGCCAAGGGGAATCAACACCTCCATTTCCGCACTCAATCTACCAATCCTTCCAATCCTTCCATTGTGTAGACCAGCTATTCCATGTGAGGCAACTAGTCATCGACCCGTACCGCAGTCCCACGGTGGATGCACTCACCCCCCCTTCAGAGATGTCAATGTCCTCATTGACTATTGACTAACACTAATCAATGGGAATCGAACCCGTGCCATTTGCTCCGATACCAACTGTAGCGCACCTTATCTCTCTCCCCTTAAGCCAACTAACCAAAATGGAGAAAAGCCATTTATCTCCCAAGGTTCCAAGGATCCACAATGACAGTATATCCAAATCTCATCCCATGATCACATGCGCTACAGCTTGCCACCATAGATTTCCAACCATGGATTTTAATTGTTCAAGAAAAGAACACCTCTAGCATTTTTTTGTCTAGTAACACTATTCCTAAGCTTTATAGTAAGATTTCTAGAGGAATTTTTTATTATAAATATAATTAAGAAAAATAAGCATATAAACTATTAAGATTAATTATCTGATCTCCATATATTAATTTGCTCTTGAGTGTTATAAACTGCAACAAATCCATCATCCTCTATACAAAATGCACAAGGAAGCCACTTATTTGTCCAATAAATATTATATGTCCACACAACATTTCCATGTTCATCATATATCACTAAGTTGCAATCTTTTTGCATCTGAAGATAGCAACCATTACCTTTGTTTTGAGTTTTCGTGCCCCATAATTCTTCTGGACCATGGTAAATGACTAATCTGCAGTCATGTTGCATGTGCACAGTGTAAAATGTATTTAAGGATTGGAGATAATTCCCAGCAGTAAGCTTAGAAAAACTTGTATATATTGGACCGCTTTGAATACATGTTTTATACAAGTCACAATCATGTTCCACAACCTCAACTATTTTAGTTTGACTAGAGAAATTTGATAAGCTTTTAATATTTTCATGACTTGGATCATCAATAACATATGAAATCATGTATCTCCCCGCTGTATATTTAGCAGAACCATAAGTTACTTGATCAGTTACTACATATTTCTTCACTATTGTCATCATTTCAGATGCTAGTGCTGCACCAGTAGTAGTAAACCCCCAATTTGGAAAGATATTACACATATCAAAAGAATACCATTTTCTTTGAGAATTTAACCATCCAATATCTACACTCATGATCCTTCCATCTTCAAGTTTTAATAGAGTGCCATATGAAAATCCTCCATAATAATCAAATTCTACCTGGCTAACGTCCCTAAGAAGTTTAAAAACTTCTTCCATTATAACAGTTTGCCTCAAAACCAAACTAATTGCATTTGGATATTGGTAACGCCTTCTAATGCTAAAGCACAAATTTATAAATAGGAATGCGAAGATAAATACTTTTGTCTGCATGTCTAGGCTTTCTCTAATTCTTTCAGCAGTTTATATGGAACAGATAGTACATAAACAATTTAGAAATCAAAACAATCATTTAAGAATCGAATATCCATCTAATATCCAAAAAAGAAATTGACGCTCTAAGAAATAAATTCGTAAAAACAAAATAAAAGTCATACAATGTTATTAATAAAATGACAAGCGTTCATTCACTTGCTTGAGTATCAACGATTCTACACAACACGTCAATAGTTGGGGGATTGTGTGTACCCTGGAGGCAATGGCATAAACTCGAATGGGCCAACGGTGTAAAGGATGCGATCTGAAAATGACTTGCTGCGAGCTAGAAAAGCTCCCGTTTTGCCATTTCCAGTGTTGGTTTTGACACTGCAAGTTTGATCCGGGGAGGAGACAAGGAAAACTCTCCAGGATTTTGGATTCACGGGCTTCTTGGGCCTGTCATAGTTGAGAGGAATGTAGAAGTAGCCATAAGAATTTGTCTTGGCTCCGACGTAGCGATTGCTCTCCGATGACACGGCTCCCACGGCAGCCCCTGGAAGAGGAAGATCGAAGTCTATCATGACAACAAACTTTAAACAAACCTTCTAGAGGTTTTCTCTGGCTCCCATGGCAGTAGACGAAGCCTTCTATTGCTACCTGTTTGTATGCTGCGGGCTTCTCATATTGAGAAGAACTGTGGCTATACTTTTGGAGAGGAATTCCAAGCTTGTACTCTGCTTGTGCCAAAGAGGACAAAGCTACTAGCACCAGCAAGAAAAGTGGTGTTGCATTTGATCTCTCCATGGCTTAAAATGTGGTTCTCATACATGACGCTTTTAAAGGTCTTGAAGGACATGGTCACGATCTTACAAAGACAATGAACGTCCCCATGATCTACACGTTCAGTTATAAATAAATGGGAAAGTTAAGTTGGGTTCGAATTGGAATGCAGGTATCCCCCCTTAGACCACTCAAGATAGCTGTTTTCTAACAAACGGAAAGACCATCAACAGGGACGTCATCGAGTGTAAGAAAAGGGGGCTCTTTATTTGACTTTTCCCATTCTCTTTCTCAAATTTACAAGATCACACTTCTACTCTACTTGGATAGTTCTTGGCTGTGGCTTGGGGATCTTTGGAACTGTGACCGTGAGGACGCCGTTCTCCACTTGGGCTTTGATCGCATTCACATTGGCGCTCTCGGGCAGCCGGAATTTCCTCAGGAAGCTCCCATAGCTGCGCTCCACGCGGTGCCACTTATCGCTCTTCTGTGCCTCGTGCTTCTTCCTCTCGCCACTGATCTGGAGAGTGCGGCCATCCTCCACGCTGATCTTTACCTCCTCCTTGGTCAGCCCCGGGAGATCGGCCTTGAAGACGTGCGCTTCGGGCGTCTCGAGCCAATCCACGCGAGTGTTGGCGACGGCGCTCGCATCCCTGGCCATCTGCTTCGAGGGCTCGTGGCCACCAGCCAAGATCGACGAGAGCTCCTCGAAGGGATCGAAGATGCTGCTGCCATTGCCACCATAGAAATGCAAAGCCATGTCTGGAACTTAGAAGACGAAGAAGAAATTTGTAACTTTTCGATGCTCAGGCCAAGAGACTGCTCCACGTTTATACAGAGCTATGGACAACTCTAGAGTGTTCCATTTCATCCTAGAATATTCTAGAAAAGTGATATTCCAGAAGATTCTATATCAATTTAAAATGACATACAACAACTGATTTTCAACTGATCAAACTTACTGTGAATACGAGTCGCTGTTTACTACATTACACACCCTCTTGATCTCTCCATTTTCTCTCGTCTTCCACCCAATGTTTCTTATCTTGATCATGGACTGCCCGAAGTCCCGGGCAAACTTATCGGGATTGTTCCCGTAAAACTTCACCAGTCCACTCGTGAATTGACTCTCAAAGAGGTCCTGGTCAGAGGTGAGAAGATCATTCCTCTTCTCCAAGTTCTTGAAGTACCAGTTGTCGAAATTAAACTGGGAGCCCCTGTCAAACTCGACTGTGTTCGCGGTGAAATCTCCGGAGATATGCCAAATACTCGGGATTCACAGTTTCATCTTGCATGCTGGTGTTTTTGAAGCTGTATATGCGATCAAATCGGCCGTTGGCGAAAGTAAAACACTTGGAGGCCCCAACTGTGTGAGCTCCTGCCAAGAATTTGTGTAAGAATTTGTTAAGATAGTTTAATTTATCCAACCTGATAGAACAACGAGATCTTGAATGGACAAGCTTTCAATTATTGAAGTTTTCAATGAGAGCTGCAGCATCGAACGAGGGACCTGGCAGTGTTGTGCTTGCCAGATCGAAGCTTGACACTCTTCCATCGTAGCGCCCAGTGACTACTTCATAGTGCCGGCCTTCCATCTAAAATATCATATGATCATTCGAGAGGAAAAATTCAGTGCTTTCAATCACTTGACACAAAAACGATCAAAGCTTGACTGTCGAATCCCTGGCGGCGATGGCAATTGCACACGACACCACTCCAGGACAGGCTTTCTCCAATCTTCTCTTTGCATCGTCAATAACTTCGAATCCCTGCGCTGAATTGTTGTTTGGAGGATATCTGTTGGAGTTGAGTCGAGAAGGATAGAGGCGTCGCACAAATCCAAGAACATTGTATAACTTATCTATACCGGAGTGTACGTTAACGAAGCAGTCGTGAAAGTGCAAGCGTATCAGTCCCGCCGGGACTGTTGGATCGCGATTGGCGTAATCGCAGATCGTGTCGCGGATGATCCGCTCAGCATCGGGACAAGTTTGTGCGTAGCTGTGTCCAAATCCAATCGAGTGTGACAAAGCTCCCTTGAAGCTGAATGAAGGCAAAACCATGCAAAGCATCAAGATTCGATCGCTCGAAAGCATGGAAGCCATGGTTTTTTAAGTAGCTCTATAGAAGGAATAGCTTGAAAAGCTATGACTCTTTGCTTGTTTTGGGCAATGTGTTCTTCGGCTGACTTTTATATATGAATTTCGGTTTGAACAAACACGTCCTGGATTGTGTCCCGTGACCCTGTCAATCTCTATCTGGTACAAATACTGCCAAGTTTTGAGTGTTGTCCTCAGGTTTTGAGAAACGCTCCAGAGATGGTAGACAATTTCTCTAATTATATACGAAAGCTCCCAAGAGAATTTTCTTTCCAAACCGCAATTACTGTTTTCTTACAAAATAGATCCTACCTGAGAAAGTCTAAATACCATCAAAGTGCTTTAAAAGGTGGTGACAGCAAGACAAATGGCGCTGTTAAGTCTGAATCCAATGCCAGAGCTTGCTCCACCGCTTGAACACCAATTTTTTCTCGCAAACTCTTCTGATTCCCGAGCAAGCTTATCCAGTCTACTTCGTCTGGAACAAATGGAGCACTCGAGACGAGATCTCGAGCATCCCTGATTCTCCCAGCTCGGCAGAACAATCCTGCCATGCATCCATACTTCTGCTTGCTCGGGATCATCTCGAAATCCAGACAGAGCGATTGAAAAGTCGAGCATCTGACAGGAACATCACTAACATGGCTCGATCCCGCTAGAACACTCTTAACACCGTCAACTTGCATGGATTTGAATAAGTCTAGGTTCTTAGAATGTTTTCCGTTGGGAGAATACATTGCAAGAGAGCTGTCCATGAAACTGGGCCTCGTTCCGGCATCCTGTCAAAGAGGAGTATAGCCTTGGAAAGATTCCCTCTCTGAGAGTAAGCCGAAAGCATCGCATTCCATGAGACAAAGTTCTTCTCTTGGATTGATTTATAAACCCACTCCGCCTCTCTGTAAGATGTCCAACTTGGGAATATATCGAGAGCATCGCATTGCATGACAGGAGGCTCTTTTCCTCCATCTTGTCAAAGAGAATGTTGTAATTTCTTCCAGATCCCTCTTTGGGCATATGCCACAAGAAGGGTGGTCCAAGTCACCGCATTGTAATATGGCATGGCCTCCAAAGTATCGATACCTTGCGTGTTCCAGATAGCCATTCTGGGAATATCCAGTCAGCATTGTAGATATCCCACCGCTCCATTTTGTCAAAGTATTTTAGCCTCGTCCAAATGCCTCTTTGGGTATATGCCGCTAGCATGGGGTTTCGCCAGTCAAAATAACACCTTAGCATCTCCGTTCTGGGAATATGCCATTAGTAGCGACGTCCAACATGTGACGTCCACTGTATATTTCTATTGCACTGAAAACACCACCAAACTCTCTAGTATTGTTGTGTACGAAACTAGATCTGCATGAGGCATTCTTCCAGATACCCATTCCGCAAGCATTGCATTCCATACAATTAGATCCTTTTGGGGCATGGAATCAAGCTTGAAGAATATTTCCACATTCACCGTACGCGGCAATAATGCTGATCCAAGAGACTACGTTCCTAGCTGGCATATTCTCAAAAATAGGTGACGCTTGGGCCAGATGCCCGGTCAAGGTATATGCAGCCAGCATGGCATTCCAGGTCACCAGGTTCTTCTGTGGCATTAACTTAGCTTCTTCTAAATTTCCATTAAAGTTATAAGCAGACAGCATACGTCACAAGATCCTTGTCCAAGATGCTTTCGTCAAACTCCAAAAGATGCCCTTTTTGGGAATATGCTGGTGAAACTTCAGCATCTTCCAGATGCCATGTCTGGGCGAACCCACGTCAGCAAGTCAGCCGTTCAGCCCCGGGCGGGAATATGCCACCAGCATCGGCAAGAGATTCTTAGTATATTCGAGGTCCCTATGCGAGGAAACAGAGACTTCGTCTAAGAAGCGAGCGCGCGAGAATGCGGTGATCATGGAATTTCACGAGACGAGATCCTTCTGGGGCATAGAATCGAAGAGATCTGGAAGAGATCAATTTGCTGGCGAAAGCGCCCAGCAAGATTCCACGAGAAGACGTGCTTGGGCTCGATCGAATTGAAAGACGGAGCTGCCGCATCGCGTACATCCGGACGAGGAGATTCGACACGAATGGGTCGTTGGGGATTCCCAGCCGCTGAGCGATGCGCGAGTGCGCGTCGCGGGCCTGCGCGAGATTCGTGCACTATCCCACGAGCGCCGCGCACTCTCTGTCCATCAAGAACCCTAAAAACAGAGATCCAAGCTTAAAAATGTTTTCCCGCTTTTATTCCTCTATGCAAGACCAAAGAATTGGGGCGTCAAGCGTGGTAGGGCGATTTGTAAGCTGGTATCGCTGGAGCGAAAGCGAAGGGGCCGACCTCATAGACGAGAGTCTCACCGATGATTTTGCTCTTGCTCTTGTCGATCTTGGCGCCGGATTTGCCATTGTTTACATTGGTGGCAATGTAGCAGTTCTTGCTCGAGGAGGAAGCCAATTTCACTGTGATGGTTTCCACTTCCACTTCCTTGTACGCGCCATAGCCCAGTGGGAAGTAGAAGTATCCATACGCGTTGGTTTTCTCTTGCAGGGGGGCGTCGCTCTTGGCACAGCTCAGGCTCACAACAGCACCTGGAAAACACTCCCGAGATCAAAACAAGATGAAAACTTCGAGAGATCTAGAGATCTAAGGTGAAAGATTATACCTTCGAGTGGCTTCTTGGAGTAGCCATCTTGGCAATTGACGTAGCCTTCAATTGCGACGCGCTTGTAAGCTGGTTTTGGAGTGTAGAATGGCTTCTTCTCCTCTTCCTCGACCTTCTTGTACTTCTTATCGTCGTCAACTTTCTTGTATGAGGGTTTCTCCACGGGCTTGTAAGCCGGCTTCTCCTCCTTGTACTTCTTCTCCTCTTCGGGCTTGTAGCTCTTCTTCTCCTCCTTGTACTTCCCTTCTTCGGGCTTGTAGCTCTTCTTCTCGTCCTGGTACTTCTTCTCCTCCTCGGGCTTGTAGCTCTCCTTCTCCTCTTCGGGCTTGTAGCTCTTTTTCTCGTCCTTGTACTTCTTCTCCTCCTCGGGCTTGTAACTCTTCTTCTCCTCTTCGGACTTGTAACTCTTCTTCTCGTCCTTGTACTTCTTCTCCTCTTCCGGCTTGTAGCTCTTCTTCTCCTCGTACTTCTTCTCTTCTTCGGGCTTGTAGCTCTTCTTCTCGTCCTTGTATTTCTTCTCCTCCTCGGGCTTGTAGCTCTTCTTCTCCTCTTCGGACTTGTAGCTCTTCTTTTCGTCCTTGTACTTCTTTTCTTCCTCGGCCTTGTACTTCTTCTCCTCTTCCGGCTTGTAGCTCTTCTTCTCGTCCTCCTTGGGCTTGTACTTCTTCTCCTCCTCGGCTTTGTACTCCTTGGGCTTGTAGTTGTCCTCGGGCTTGTATTTCTTCTCCTCTTGTGGCTTGTAGGCTGGCTTGGACTTCTCCTCATCGGCCTTGTAGGATGGCTTCTTGTAGTCGTATGATCCATCGGCTTGGGCTCCTGCGAGCATGCACAAGAGCATGGCTGCGGCTAGCAAGCCGCAAAGGAAGATGCGAGCCATGGCAGCTACTACTATGATTCTAAACTTTTCTCTGAATGATGATTTCTAGTCTAGAGGAGACAGTTGATTGATGCTTGCAATTCGCAACGAGAATGCGGCTTCTTATACGATCTATCCTCGACGACGTTACAACCTGGATTGATCTTTGTGCTTGGACATGACATGACGAACAACGTGAGAGAACGTAAGCACTAAGCATGACATTTCTGACCTGGTTTATAGTAAGAGTTGGTTTAATTTAGTTGCTTCTTCTGACATTATTTATTATTCTAGTATATTTTAGCATATGCTTTCATTTTAATTTTTTAGATTTCAGCACTAATTTCAACAGTAAGAGTTTGTTCAATTTAGTTGCTTCTTAGTTGGCCATGGACAACAAATGTTCTGACATTATTTATTATTCTAGTATATTTTAGCATATGCTTTCATTTCCGTTTTTAAGACAGGAACCTGGGATTTATTTTGAAATGGAATGTAATTTATGCCAAAAATAATTCATTGAATTTGGCAATTGGGCGAAACATTTCGCCACGTAAGAAGAAAGTTTTAAATAATCTCGAAAGACTTTTTTATTAAGAAATTTGAGAAAAAAAATTTCTAACAATCGATCGAAGTTAATAATGGTAGTACTCCACAGGAGCAAACGCGAAGGGCCCGACACCATAGATGAGAGTTTCGCCAACAGTCTTGCTTTTGCTCTTGTCAACCACGGCCCCAGATTTGCCATTGTTGAGATTGGTGATGACGCTGCAGCTCTTGCTCGGGGACGAAACCAAGCTCACCTTGAGCGTTGTCACGTCAATGTCCTTGTAAGCGCCATAGCTGAGAGGAAAGTAAAAGTAGCCATACGCGTTGGTCTTTTGCTCCTTATAAGCTTTGCTCTTGGTGCATGTCAAACCGACAACAGCCCCTGGAATCAAACATTATAACCGGAAAAAGGAAAAAGGATGTGAAGAGAAATAAAAACGCATACCTTCGAGTGGCTTCTTGGAGTAACCATCTTGGCAGTAAACAAAACCTTCGATAGCAACCTTTTGGTACGCTGGCGATGGCTTGTAAACTGGCTTCTCCGCGGGCTTCTCCACTGGCTTGTAAACTGGCTTCTCAGCTGGCTTCTCCGCGGGCTTCTCCACTGGCTTGTAAACCGGCTTCTCAGCTGGCTTGTAAACTGGCTTCTCAGCGGGCTTCTCTGCAGGCTTGTAAACCGGCTTGTAAACAGGCTTGTATTTCTTCTCGTCGTCGGCCTTGTACTTCTTTTTCTCCTCAGCCTTGTAGCCTGGTCTGTACCTCTTCTCGTCGTCAGCCTTGTAGTATGGCTTGCCCTTGTAGTATGGCTTGGCCTTGTAGTAGCGCGGCTTGTATTTCTTCTCCTCCTCATCGTCGTCATCAGCCTTGTAGTAGTGTGGCTTCTCGTCCTCGTCCTCATCATCGTCATCGTCAGCCTTGTACCTGTATGGCTTGTACTTCTTGTGCCCGTAACCGGCCTTGAAGTGTGCCTTGAACTTGTAGTACTCCTCGTCCTCATCATCTTCGTTGTCGTCGTTGTCATCGGCCTCGTAGCGTGGCTTGTATTTGTAGTTCTCCTTGTCATCGTTGTCGTCTTCATCATACTTCTTCCCATCCTCGTCCTTGTAGACTGGCTTGTACTTCTTCTCATCCTCGGCCCTGTAGACTGGCTTGTACTGCTTCTCCTCCTCTGGCTTGTACTTCTTCTCCTCCTCTGGCTTGTACACTGGCTTCTTCACTTCCTCGTCCTTCTTCGGCTCCTCCTTGTACGCAACCTTCTTATCATCGGGCTTGTAGTCGTATCCGTCGGCTTGAGCTTCTGCTAGAAAGCACAGAAACAAAGTTGCCGCGAGCAATCCAAACACAACCAAGCGAGCCATAGCTAGGAGAGAGGAAGCAATCCAAAACTTGGATATGCAACTTCATGCAAGACTGCTCCTTTTATACGGTTCTGCCGAACATGTCCTGTAAGTCATACGGCATGATCGTGCCATGATCACAGAATGTACATCACGTCAACACGAACAGACATATAAAAAGAACAGCACACACACACACACACAAGGAATAAACAAAAAGTAAAAAGAAGAAAAGGATGGGATCAGTCAGGATAGGCGTCACAGGATACAGCAATCCATCAAAGTGCAAGGCAAGCCAAAAGTCGAGTAGAATGTGGAAGGCAAAGTCTAGGCCGTCTGGTTAATCTTTACCAGCAGCCTGCGCCTTTTTCTCAACCTTCTGCAATTAAACAAGATAAAACTGTGGAGGACTTGCAATAGTGAAATACTAAACTCGAGCATTTCCAAAAGCTGTCCTCCATCCAACTTGGCCACTTCCTAGACACTCTAGGATAAACCTGTCCTCAGACCTTTTACTACAACATCACGTCCCGAGCAAGAAAAACTCAAGAATGACAGCTTTGCAATCCTTGAACACGTACCATAAGTTTGCAAGCCCAGTAATGCCAAGTTCTCGAGCACTGCAAACAGCCACACCATTTGTCAGTAGAGAACAACCGATCTTACAAAACTAAAAAGAGTTTTCCTTTTCTTACCGGTGACCTATGCTCTTCGTCTGCGACTCAGGGACATCGCACGAATCCCATCCGGGTCCACGACGAATCCCAGCGGCTTGTAGAATCCCAAAACGTTGGGCTCGGCATAGAGAACGATGTTGGTGATTCCCTTCCTTGTCAAGTCGGCCATGAGCCTCTCCATCACTGCTTTTCCCAGACCAATCCCTTGGAACGCTGGATCCACCACCACGTCCCAGATGATCGCGTTAAAGACGTCGTCGCCCGTGGCCCTGGCGAAAGCTATGACGCTGCCAGCCTTTGTGACCCACAGCATGGTCCCTGTGTGTTCCAAAGCACGTAAAAGCTTCTCGTTTTGGCGACGAGGGAAGCCCACCTTGACGAAGAGCGCGTTGAGATCGTCGAGGTTGATGTTGTCGAGCGACCTGTGGAGCTGGAATCCCCGCGAGGAGAGATCGTCGTCGCTCATGGAGAACTTCCCCGTCTCGGTGATGCCCAGGGCCTCGAGCTGCGCCGCCTGAGCGAAGCAGCAGGGAGATTTTCGGGGATTCTTGGAGCCGGCGAAGCTCCGGGGCCTGGATTGAGCGGTGGAGCAAGGGAAGAAGATGTGATCCTGCACAGTCGAGCGGTCAGTAAGAAATGCAAAGGGAGCTCGAGGCGAGAAATTGTGAGGCTCGCGTGAAATATCTCAAAATCTAGGAGGAATCGAGCAGCAAAACAAGCATGCGCGGTCGATGGAGTAAGAGTTTCCGACTGACCTGCGATGGAACTCCATGGCGGCCCCCCAATGCGCCTCCCAGGGCGACGAACGACGAAACCCTATGGCACGCCATGCTAAAACCCTAATAGGAGCGTTTAAAATGTTTGACTATTTTCAAAGGGTAAAAACCAACAAGCCCTAGAAATCTTTTCTAGGGTTTATCGCCAGGGCAATGCTTTGAGGATCTTGAGCTATGGGGTTGAAGATGAAGAATATCAACGCATTCGCGCACGCGGATGAGCATCTCACGCAGAAGACGGTCTCTGGAGCCATTTGTAAGTCCCGATCTGGCGAATTTTCGAAGTTCTTGTGTCTCTTCCCTCGATCGGAGCTAAGCTTCTCTTTTCGAATTCTTCGTTCAGTGACGATTGTGGGAGTGAGCATCATTCTCGTTTTGTTTGCGTACGAGTTTAAGTTCTATCTCTCGACGAATGTCGTGCACCAGGTTTGGGTCTTTCTTCTTGTTTTGCTTGGAGGATTGATCATTCTTTTTGGAAACCAGATGTCGGTAGACACGACGCGCGGGCAAAATCTTCCAATTCACATTAACATTACGTTCCCCTCACTGCCTTGCCAGAGTAAAAAGAATCTCTTCTTTGATGAATTTACGATCTAACTTCACATTTCCTTGTTCTAAGTTCTGAGCGTGGATGCTATCGACATGTCTGGCAAACACGAAGTTGATCTAGACACGAACATTTGGAAGGTAACCGTGAATTCTATAGTTCTTCTCTCGCGTCTTATACTTTGTTTTCGATTTTCTCTAGCTTCGTCTCCACAAAGACGGTCACATTTTGGGATCGGAGTATCTATCAGACCTTGTTGAGAAGGAACATGCCCATGGTTTGTTTCTCGCGCTCATAGATTTATCATTCTTCTCTGCCGGTTTTTGTTTCAGATAACCTCACAGGCATTTTCCATTCGCATGAGGAACTACGGAGCGCCGTAAAGGTTGTGAACGAAATCAACAAGGCACTTCAAGATGGGGAAGGCTGCCGGGTAAATACAAATCTTACACTCGTTTTTTCCAAGTCTATTCCTTTTATCCTTTGTGTTCTTGCTCAGGTTTTTGGTGTTCTAGACGTGGAAAGAGTTGCGGGAAACTTCCATATCTCCATGCACGGGATGAGCCTCCAGGTTGCGCGCCAGGCAAGTTTCGATCGATTCTTTCGTTCAAATGGAAATATATCGAATCAAAAGCTCTACGGGCACTGTTCTTACAGATCTTCCACAGCGTCAAGGAAGTTAACGTGAGCCATATAATCAACGATCTCTCGTTCGGACCAAAGTATCCCGGGATTCACAACCCGCTGGATAGAACTGTGCGGATTTTACGTGACACCGCGGGCACATTCAAGTATTTCATCAAGGTAGTCTTTTCAATTCTCGTGCACGCGACAAATCTTTGCTTCTGTTCTTTGAAAAGATCGTGCCAACAGAGTATAGATACTTGAATGGTGGAAAGCTTCCTACAAATCAGTTCTCAGTGGGAGAGTATTATTTAGCTGCTCGAGACGACGACATAAGCTGGCCAGGTTGGGTTGTTTTTCTTCTTCGTTCGCGTTTGATGTGATTTTTTGATGGAGCAGCGGTCTACTTCTTGTACGATTTATCGCCCATCACGGTGTTAATCAAAGAGGAAAGGAGAAGCTTTGGACATTTGCTTACGCGATTCTGTGCTATTGTTGGCGGGACCTTTTCTTTGACAGGTATCGTATCTTATGATATTTCTTTTGCGTCACTTTATGCTTTTGCGGTGATAGGGATGCTTGACCGCTGGATATATCGACTTGTAGAAAGCATCACGAGAGCTAAGGGTGTCTTGATCTGATAACACATAGTGTAGTTATTTAAGAACACATTTACTTACTGACAGTCACAGATCTCGCAAAGAAGAGCTTGTCCTTGGATCTGTTAATCGAGGTAATCGAAGTCGTCATTTATTCCCACCTGTGGAGAGGCAAAAGTTAAAAAGTTGTCACGAGATATCTTGCCTACTTCTTTATAGACTGATTGCAGCCGCTCTTTTGCCTCGGGGAAATTGTTGCTGCACCAATTCTGGAGAGAGAAGACGTTGTCTGGATGGAAAAGAACAACGAACGAGGTTCAGTGCTACTTTAGTTTTTTTTTCTTCAAGTACTCACCTGTCCAGCGATTCACCGCTTGATGAGCAATCTCTGTGGCGTTTTCTGGAAAATAAACTATGAGCTTTGAAATGGTTTCATGGATGAGAGCGACTCACTCATGTTCTCGCAGAGAGCTGGATCATTGTCCGCATATTGCTCGAGCTCATCCTGGAAAGCAAAGATCTTAAGATGTCAAGAGGTTATTGTTGGTTAGTTCACCTTCAAAGCTTTGTGTTCTTGTTCCATTTCGTTGAGCTCAGCTATTGCCGCCTCCCTCTCATCCTATAATGCAGCGTTAAAAGAAGAATTAAACTCAAGTGACGAGATAGTGAACTTACCGAGTTTTCTCTTCCTTTCTTGGACGATTCCTTCATCTTTTCCAGCTCCAGCCGATGGGACTTCGTTGCAGACAAGTCAGCTTCGAGCTTTGCTCGAACTTGGCGAAGCTGGAGTAAAGAAAAAAAGAAAAAAACCTTATAAAAAACAAAGAAAAATTCCAGTCGTGCCTGATTACCTGATGTCCTGCGCGACTAGGAAGGCTCCAGAAATATACCTGAGAAAAAAATTACCTGGCATTCGAAAACAATGGTCTAAGAACTTACTGAGGTGCCTATCTTATCTTTGAAGACAAGATCATCATCCACCAGGCTTTGCAGCACGTCCTTGACAGCCTGGCTGATCACACCCTTTCGTGGGCCGAGCTTCTCTAGCTCACGAAGCTGAGCAGCGTTAGAAAAATTTATCCATATCCATCCAATGCTATCAATCGAGGACCTTACCAGATAGAAATCCTGGCTTTCGTAAAAGATCTGTAAGAGCTGCTCCCTTTTGTCCTCCAAGGAAAGCCCTCGCTTCTTCGACTGCCAAAATCCCCAAAAGATCGATGAGAAATGGTCGAGAAATCTCGAAAAGAATGCTAATGCTTGAGAGAAATCACGAGACAAGCTCGGCGATCAAAGACAAGCTGGGCGATCGAAGAAGAACGAGGTGAGAATGCGCTTACCATGGGCGGCGACGCGGATAAACCCTAATCTCTGCTCCGAGAGCTTTCCCGCCCAATTTTGAATTAACCTAAGGCTAGTTCCTTGATCTAAATATTTCGTTCTGTGAGCGCTAACCGAGATTGCCGTCATTGTTGGTGGAGCTTCACAAGGATCGGACACGTCGCCGTGGCGCAGGGATCCAAATTGTCTCCTTACAGTGAATCTCACAAATCCGAGGTTAGGGCTCAGGTTTTCCCATGGCTCTAGCGCTGTTCGATGCTCCGAGCAGCGTCTTCTCGCGAGCTGTAGCGAATCGCGCTGGAAATCCGGTCGCGGCAGGCGATTCTTTGAGAATCCACGGCAAGAATGCGCGAAATTTCGGCGCCGCGATCGTTCTCTCACGAGAGAGGCCGGGGAGATGCGTGTGCTCGGCAGTGGATGACGAGTGCAGCTCCCAGGCCTATGGATCGACCATGACCAGCATTGATGCCCAGGCGCAAGTGTCCGCTTGCGCGTCGGCGACTAGTCACAGGTGTAGCATCCTCCAGGACCTGGAATCTCATGTGGATGAGACGTTTACGTTCGTTTTCAAGCCCGAGAGCGCCGTGACCGTGACCGTCTCGCTCAAGGATGCGCTCAATGAGACGTTCTACGAGGTTCTTCTCAGCGCGCCTCTTGGAGGATTGGTAAGATCTTCTTCTGGTTTTGAGCTCTCGGTTCTAACTCTTTTTCTCTTTTCGTCTAGACTCTTCACTGGGCTGTGAATAATTGGTCCCTTCCTAGTGCTTCGTGGTGGCCCAGTGGGACTGTTCAAGTCACTGACAGAGCCATCGAGACTCCGTTCACTCGATCTGAGTCTGGAAGCTGGGAGGTGAGACAAAGTTTTGCTGCCAAGCTTTAAACTTCGTTCCTGATCGTCGCAGATTTCCATGAAAATTCCCGAGCTGGAAGTTCCTCGGTGCCTCGTTTTTGTGCTAAAGGTGAGTCGTCTTGCCATGAAACACCATTCTTATGGTCTTTCTTGCAGGATACTGATGGAGCTTGGTACAACAACAACGGTTGTTTTCAAGTTCCCTTGAAATGCTTTGAACTCAACGATCTTATGGAGCAGGCATGAAGTTTGGCTTTGTCTGGTAACTCGTTCTTATAAAAGCTTTACAGGTGATCTTATCAGAAACCACTTTTGATAACTGGTCCCTGTTTAATCGGTTTATCCTAGCTTCGGAGCTTGTGGATGCGGCGGAGGAAATTGGTGCTAATGGCATGGCATTCATGTATACTTGGCTGCGCTTTTCAGCACTTAAACAGGTGCTAAAAACCTCACAAAGTTTGAAAACCTCTTTGCGTTGATGGCTTGTCTGCAGCTTACATGGTACAGAAAATGCAATTATCAGTCAAAGGATATTGCGTATGTCCAAGAGGTACCCTTCGGACTCTAGTGAGTTCGTATGTTTCGTTAACTTCTGCTCTTTTGTTTTCTTTTCTCCTTTCAATATAGCGGCTAGCGTCCTTGATGGCTGAGAAAGCAGCCCGTGGGAAAGATCCTACCATCAAAAAGTTCGCAAGACTGATCTTGTCCACACTTCCCCGTGGAGGTGGGGATGCTGACCAGATTCGAATGGGGTAAACGATTGCTTAGGCCAACAGCATGCTTTACTAAGCTTTTAGCTTGCAGAATATTAAACATTATGCGAGAGAACGGGATTCGCGAGGGACATAGGTAACAATGCAATCCTTATATGTTTTCCCTGAAACCAGGACAAAGTTTTAATGGTGTTGTGAAGGCCAGGAATTGAAGATCATTTTCTAGAACAGTGGCATCAAAAGCTGCATACCAACACTTCTTCAGAGGACATACACATATGTGAGGTAGTAATGTGTTTATCCATGTTCAATGTCGCAGTGGGTTTGTGTGTGAGATGCAGGCTTACCTTCACTTTTTACGGACAAATAACATGGACAATTTTTATCAAACTCTATGGTCTGGAGTTCCAGTTTTTGACGAACGTTCTGATAGTTAAATAACTCAGGAACAACGGACGCATAAGCAAGGAATGGATAGAAACGATGGATCATCCTATCACTGGACATCCTGTCCATCTTCCCCACCTGATTCCTGCTTTTCAGGTGCTCTCTTCATTTACTGTTGACGGCTTAAAGTTTTTGATTGCTATTCCATATTCAGCATTTCCTTTGGATCTTGAAAACCGTTCACTCTGGCGCGGACCTGGATGTCATGGCTGAGATGAGCAAGGGGTACCTGGATGATGAGATCAAGAGCATAATTTACAATATACTTGGCAACCGGGATGCTTGGTTTGTATTTTCTTTGTGATTTCAATTGCTAGTTTACAACTTAAGCTTGAACAGGTGGATACCTGGAGAACTTGTCAAGGCCAGGAAGAAACTTGAGAAAGTATGGAGAGGAGGTCTGGTGCAGAGGGACGTAATGCTGCTGGATATTGCTCTCAACAACTTTTTTGGGCTTTCTATTGGACGGATTGACAAGGTAAAACTCCAATGTTATATGCCAATTCTAACTCTCGTGTTTCAGTCTGCACTAAGCGGAGATGACTTATGCGAGCTCCTATCTCTTGTTCTTGAGAACTGCTGCATCGATGCCGAAAGTGAGGAGCTTAACATGTGCCTGAAATACTGGAATAAAGTATGCACGTTGTCGATTTGCAAGCTTCTGTGTTGATAAGAACGTACAGGTGAAAGCAGAACCGAGATGGACATCAACCTGGGCGCTGCTGGCTATGTCCGCTGCTGATCGAATAGCACTCTCAGTTGAAGGTTTTTTCATCTTTCTAGCAAGTTCATAGTTTTCACTGTTGCGAGCCTTGCAGATTATATGGATCACATTTACAAGATTGTACAACCGAATGCGGAAATTCTTGGTAAAGCATGTGGTATTGCAGAAAGCTACATAAAGAATTTTGGTGAAGAGGTTTGCAAGTTGTAGGCTATTGGTCGCTATGTTGTAACTACTGCTCTACATAGGTTGTACGAGGACAAGTACTCTTTAATATATCCGGCCTTCTACAGAGATTGCAATCGATTCTTCGTGGAACTGCGGGACTAAGCACTTGGCAGGTGCACGTTCTATAAAGTTTTTCTCTCTCTTGTTTTACTTTAGTTCTTGCAGGTTGTAAGCCATCAGCCTTCTGCGGTTGGAAAGGTCGTGGTCCTTCCAACGTTGTCATCAATTCAAGGTCTTACTTACTCGGAACCACATGTTGTTCTTACAGAGAAGGTGAGAGTTTCTTTTCTGATCTTTGCTTTGTCAAGATAATATAGGTAGATGGCATGGAAGACATACCAGTTGGTGTAACTGCTGTGCTGTGTGCGAGCACTGTTGATATGCTCAGCCACGTTGCAATTCGTGCACGAGATTCTCAGGTACGTATTTTATTAGGATGGAGTTAACTACATTCTTCTAGTGAACAGGTTTTGCTCTCTAGCTGCTTTAGCAGCGAGGAGTTTGGAAGTCTGAAGTCTTTCTCAGGTATTCCGTAAGAAGCTTTATAATCAACGCCGTGACACTCTGTGAGGTTTTGTCAGGACAACATGTTCTTGTTAACATTGGTGCATCAGGGCAAGTTCTAGTTTCTGAATGCGATGAATGTGCCGAACACGATCTCAAAGCCGAAAATTGTGGGTACACTTTGATACTGGTTGATGTTTAGTAATTTTTTGTTCTTCTACAGGCACTACCCACGTTAAAACTTCTTCCATAAGGAATTACCAGGTTTGTGTCTATCTTCCTTTACACCTCAATTTTCCTCATGCGCTTGTCTCTAGCTGGAGAAACTTGTGCTGTCAGAGGACGAGTTTGAGGAAGGGAAAGTTGGCGCAAAATCCATAAAGATCTCTATGATGAGAAAGGCCTTGGACAAATCAGTTTTGGTAAACTTGGTTTTAAGCTGTTTATAACGTTAAATTTCTGTTTCAGCTTCCTCCGTCCATTGCTTTGCCCCTTGGTGTTTTTGAGAGCGTTATGAACGATCCTATCAATTCTGGAGTGAATTCTCCCTTTGGCTTTTCGTTACAGAGGTTGAAAGCAACGTCTGACTCAGAAAGGTGAGCTTTGTAAATCTTCACATCTCGCGTGAATGCTTTTTAAAATGCAGAATTTCCACCGAATTGGCTAGAATTCGGGGCCTTGTCAGAACTAAACTGACAGTCCCCAAGGATCTGAAGCGACAAGTGACCAGTGTAGCGGAGGCTTGTGGTTTGATACCGACGGGTGCATGGGAGAATGAGGACAATTGGGAAAAAGCGTGGCAAGCCATATGCCAAGTGTGGTCAAGTAAATGGACTGATAGAGCATGGTAACTTCTTGTCCTATCGTTGAAATCTCTTATAGCTTTGTCTTTCCTTTCCAGGCTTAGTAGGCGAGCTCATGGAATTCCTGACGAGGCACTTTTTATGGGTTGTCTGATCCAGAAAGTTATTGCAACCGACTATGCATTTGTGATCCATACAATGCATCCTATTGCAAAAGACCCGGAATTGATGTTCTGTGAGGTAACTTATATTTGGCCACGAGAGGTTTTTGACAAGCATACCTCGAAGCTGCAGATTGTTCCAGGCTTGGGAGAGGTCCTTGTGGGGAATCATAAGGGCAGTGCATTTAGTTTCACTGTTGCTAAATCGAATCTGGAAGGTGCGGACCAGTTAGCATGGCTGATAACCTGTCTGAACCTCTCCACTTTTGTAGAAGCGAGGATTTTATCACTGCCTTCGAAGCGCGTTGGACTGTTTGCAGCCGAAGGAACGGTCATCGCACGATCGGATTCAAATGGCGAAGATCTTGAAGGCTTTTCTGGTGCTGGACTGTAAGTACAGCTCTACATATCTTTTTCACTGGAGCTAACCTTTAGTTGGGCAGATATGACAGTGTCACCGTAGATGTCTCCAAGGAGGTCGTGCTAGACTATAGCGAAGAACGACTCATATGGGACCATGCTGTGAGTGTGTTCCACTTTCCTCGTTCTATTTTCTCATCTTGTTTTCTTCTATCAGTTTCGTGGTCAGCTTCTGAAAGCGGTCTGTCAAGTCGGGATCAATGTGGAGGCTGCATTCAATGGACAGCCACAGGTAATCTAAGCATTGTACTGATTAAAATTTAAGATTCATCTTTTTGATCACACAGGATATAGAAGGTGTGTACAGCAGCGGAAATGTAGCAATTGTCCAGTCTAGACCACAGATTTTGAACTGACATGCCAGCCACCAAAGAAGTTCATATGTCACAGTGGCACACCAATCCTGGACATCGTGCTGAGAAACTCCTTCTTTACATCGTCTGAGCTGAGGCGGCTCCATTGCGGGGCCTGAGAGCAGGAAGAACAAAACACACGTAGGTACGGACGGGCCACTTTTCAGTACCTTGACGAGGTAATAGCTGCTTATTTGCTCGTTTCGCGTCGTGATGTTGGCCTGCTGGACCTCCACGTCCAGCTCCTCGAACGCTCTCACCAATCTCTCTAGAGCTTGCTGCTCGCTTTTACAGACGATGTGGAAGGCATACATGCTGCTGCTGTCGTCCCGGGACACCTCCAACTTTACGTCGACACAAAAGAATGAATATCATGATCCAAGAACACAGGAAGGGGAAAGGGAAAGGAAGAGAAGTTTTTCACTTCTCCTCCGCTTACTTGCAAGACGATGCTATTGATATTGTCGCTGGATTCCAGGCCGGAGACGCAGCTGGTGGTGAGCGACGAGGCATCGTCGTTGAGATCCTCGTCGGTTTGCTCTTGCGCCTTGCAAACTTCGTCCCGGAGGCACTGCACGCTCCGCTCCAGGTGCTGTATGTAGTCAATTGCGGCGGCCAGGTACTCTTTCTTCCGGATCCAAGCACACGGACAAACTAGAACCTTTTCGAAAAGGAGAAGTTTCTCCATACCTGGCTTTCGGCGGACATTCTCTTTGGTGAGCTGCTACTCATGGCTGTCACGAGCGCTGGCCGCCAAACGGAACTCTCCCAAGCAAAGGAGACAAGGAAGAGAGAAGAAACGAGAGACGACTTTAAACTCCCTACGTAGAAGTCACTCCCTCTCTTATATGAAAAAAAAGACCGGGGAGAGAGAGGGGGAGAGGAGAGAGTTCACATGAAAAGAGTGGGATGCTTTGCACAGTGGCTTTCCAGTTGTTTCTATCCTTGTATATTCTTTATTGTTTGGTGGTGGGCACTTTAGCCCCTCCCCTGGACAACAACAAGAGAGAACTTGGAAGACTTGGGGTATTAAACAAAACAATCTTTGATTCTCTATATCTTTTGCTTCCTTTTAGCTCGCTCCTTATCATCACATTTACAATGTGATGAGAGAAGAGAGAAATCAATCCATCTGTTTTTTTTTTTTTTTTTTTTTTGGTGCGTTTTTCTCCTTCTCCTATACAATGTACAAAGCAACAGACCTCTGCCCCCACAAAAACTCTTGGAATATACAAACACCTCCTCCTCCTCCTCCTTGGCTCCTTTGCTCCTCCTTGGAGTCTTCCAATCAATTCTTCCTGCCTTTGAAGATGACGAGACCGTCCCCGGAAGAAGGCCTTTGCTTCTTCCTCGACGTCACGCCTCTGGCAGAGCCAACGCTGCAGCGAGGACATATGTACTCGAGCCCGTCCGTCTTCGCATACTCCTAAAGCAAACAAAGTTGGAATGTGAGGAAAACCACGCCGGACCGCCACCGTCCACGTACCTTGAATGTTGCCAGGCCCGTCCTTCTATCGCACCCGAAGTGAGCCCACTCGCCACAGATGCCGCAGTTCACCCAGTCGCCCTCTGCGCTGCTGCAAGTGTTTTTGTACAACCAGCGCGTCAGTGCAAATGGGATTTCCACAGAGAAAGAAAGTAAAGTCGTGCTCCGCTCACCTGTGACACAAGATGCAGCACTCGCCATCCACATCGTCGTGCGCAAGCTCGTACTCCAAAAGATATGTTTCGTAGTGCTTCTTTAGTGTATTGCCGACGCCCTGCCAGAGATAAAACGACACATTCAGCCCCGAAGTCAACTTTGCGGGAAAAGAATGCCACATACAGTCATTCTGTTTGTTGTTGTGTGGTTACGCATCTTCGAAAATATTTGACCTTTCCAGTTGATGCCATTCCCAACCCGAAAGCCTCCTCTGGAGACGACCTGAAACATCGAAAGGTGGGCCAACAGGGGCTCCGCACAAAAGAAAATTAACACGCGAAACTTACCTCCCGGTACAGGTTATAGAGATCGAGCCTCTTGCCGTTCAACACAACATCCGGAAAGGCCTCGATACCAGTTGGAGGAATGAGTCGACCGTGTCCTCTGGAAACCAAAAACTGGACAACGTCGTTAAGAAATTCCTCCTGTAAAGACCACATTAGTTACTGAAACCAGGCGTATCAAGAGCAAAGCAGACTTCACCTCTGGACACTCCAACATTGACGGGCGGCTGCAGTGATGTTTCTTGACGCTGGGAAGAACAATCGGAAACGTATGCCCTCCTCTTCCATGGCCTGACGGCGCCGACGTCCCCTCGGGTCTGGTGCTTTTTGTATTTCCATTCAGCTTCATGGACCAGCCAGCCTGAGCCCCAGCCGAAACCACGCCCGCAAAAGGCATCAACTTCCGCCGAGTTGCATGTGGTATCGGCTTCATCGCAGCGAGGAACACTGATTTGCTGTCGCCGTTTAAAGGCCCGTCACCATTGAAGTTGATGCTCGACAGGCACAGGTTCTGTCTCTTTCTCGTCGGGGCTGCTGGTGTGAGCCATGCAGGAATGATGGGCGCCTCACTGAAACCATTGCAACGAGGAGAACCCAGTGGTTTCGGCGGCTCGTTTCTTAAAAGGCCCAGCCTCTCTGCGTCTTCCTGTTGGAATGCAGCGACAGGAGACCCTTCAATACCGGCAATGCCAAGAGCAACTAAGGTCTTGTACGATGTGTCAGTTGATAGCTGCCTCAAAGTCTGGAACACCACGATAAACGTATTTCAGAGCCAGCAGAAATAAAACACGGCGCACCTGAGCAGCCCAGTTTGGAACTTTAGCACGGGTCTCGACAACAGCAGCCCCGCACGCTATAGAAGTGGAACGCCTTATTTCAGCAGGCATATTATCTTCGGACATAATAAGTTGAAGAGCCTGGCTTTTCTCCATAAGCCCTTTCCTAATAGTAGATTCTAAAAACTGTACATGAAATAGTTAGAATCATCATTCGCTCAACACCAGACTTACATGATCGGCAAAACAAGTTTGCGCGCTGCCAGACACCACAAGAGATATGCGGGCGCTGCTAGAAGTACAAAGGTCACAACGCATAGTTACAACTCCACGAGCAAACGTTGATGCTGCAGAGGGTGGCGGAGGGGCACTGCGCACGCAATTCAGATGTCAGAAACGAAAGGAGGCGTATCCAAAACGACTCACCTGATTCGATGTATAAGACGCATGCCTCTAACCTGAAGTTGTAAAAGATAAATGGTAAAACAGAACCTACGCGAAGCACGTACCTCTATTGCGAAAAGTGACGTCAAAGCGACCTCAACGGCTTGTAAAGAGCTTGAATCCTAGTAAACAGGTAAACAAAGAGTAAGCGTTTGTTAAACTTAGAGCAAAGATAAAAGGTGAGATGTGTACCGACGCACAAGCTTCAGCACAGACAAGAAGGCGAATTTCCGTCTCTTCGTCATAAATTTGAATAAGAGGAGGATCATCCTCCATGTCTTTAAGAGGATCGTCAAGAACCGGTGGACCTTCTCCTAAGAGCATCGGCTGGCTGCCACTAGTTTGCCCATAATGTATCTCCAATGATGCATTCGCCAGCTCAAATGCATCCCAAGGATCACACCCAGGCCTGAAACAAAAACACGTAAACGAAGCTTTGCAGAGCTTCCAAACAAAAGCTTACGTCCTCAAGCACGCTACAAGCGATTGCCGAAAGTGAGCAGCAGCTAGAGAAGTCACAGAGCCATCCCAATGTGCAACATGCCTCACTCCCTGGAAAGAGGAAACACTTCCATTAGTTAGAAAAACAAAAGAAAAGAAAGAAAAGAAAAGAAAAAAAAAAAACTCGTGGCAGACGTACGAGTGTATGGATGCTGTCGGCAACTTTTCCACTATTTGACGACTCAATGTAGACCTGCAGCGCAAAAGCGAACGTCAACAGCGTGTAGGAAACGGGCATGCGGAAAGTCTTTACGAATTCTGGAAGTTTCGAACCAATCATGGATTTCAGAGTCTCCCCCGTGACGATCTTCTCCCCGAGGCAGAGCGACCCGACTTCATTCCGGCCGGAGCCTCTCTCTCCCAGGAGCAGCAAAAACTCTGGTCGCGTGGCTTTCAGCTTTTGCTTCACCTCATTGTACGAGGGACAATCCATGAAATGAATCTTCAGCACAAGGAAACAACTTATCAGCAAACTCACACACACCAACTTAAGAGAAAACCATACCTCCAAATTTCCTCCCGACGCAAGGTCCACTGGCCGATCATCAAAGTTTCCATTATTCTCCGGGCTGGAGAGCTCGTTCTTCTTCTTCTTCCCACACTGCACCGCGAGTAGAAGAGAGGGAGGCTTGCCTCTCCCAATAAGCGCCTTGGACATCTTTCGTGGAGCCAAAAAATATATTCCTGGCTGCCAGCACCAAAGCAACCATAGCCAATCCCTAAACCCCTCAAACCCTAACCCTAACACCACCACATCGAGCTACCCGGCTAGAGCATCGATCCCATAGCCGCGCCAATCCGCCCCGGGAGGAGCCAAACTCGCGATTCAACCATCAATCGCCGCCGCCGCCACTGCCGCCGCCGCTGCCGCTACCGCGCGACCCGATATTTCGCCCGAAATCTGTGCTCGCGGCGGGGGATTCACTCGCTCGCTCACGCGGTGGAGGGAATCGGCAAGGAGGCGGCTAGATCCAAGCGCGATTGCGCACCCTAGCCTGCCCTAACCCTACAAGCAAAGGCCCAGGGATTCCGTTCTCATTCGCAGATAGATCCCACACACACACACATGGCACATATAACACCCCCCATGCCATAGGCTATGAATGTCAATAAAGGAAGTTGAATGGAAACGAATGAATGGATGGATGGGGATGGGCATGGGATGGGATGCTCCCATCGCCATTGCCCATGCATCGCAGTTTCCAAGGATCCGACGTGGATGGAATGGAATTGGATTGGATTCCTTCCCACAATCCAGGCTTAATTTTTTTCCCTCCGCGTTTTAGGGTTCTTGGTGGGCGTTTAGGCGTTTAGCGGGCGCTCGATCGATCGATCATGTATCTCATGTGCTATGTCAACGAGGAGGGCCAGAAGGTGTACACGATCAAGGTGAGCCATAGCTCTGCGAGATGGAATTTCATGGGTTTTTATGGCAGAAAGAGGCGCCCGATGGATCGCCCACTGAATCCTCGCATCCAGGTAGAGAAAAAAGCCCTCTTTTGTTCCTGCGATTGATTTCGATTTGGGATTTGTCCATCCATCCAGCGCGATTCTCCCCGGACGATAAATTCTCCAAGCAGCGCGTGATGCTCAAGAAGCGATTTGGAATCCTTCCTACACAGAAGCCGCCGCACGAATATTAAAAGGAATATTTTGTTTGTTCAATGTAAGAGCAAGAGCCCTAATTTCAAGATCTAACTTCCCAGGATTCGAGCCAAAGACCTCTCCCAAAGCCCAGAACCCTAATCCTCGCTCTCGGCTAGGGTTCTTCGGAGGCGGGGCGGCGGCGCGCGGAGGTGAGATGGCGGCGGCTATTCAATCCGTGCAGTGTTTTGGCAGGAAGAAGACGGCAGTGGCGGTGACATACTGCAAGAAGGGGCGCGGGCTGATCAAGATCAATGGCTGCCCGATCGAGCTTGTGGAGCCCGAGATCCTGCGATTCAAGGCGGTGGAGCCGATCCTTCTCCTCGGCCGCGAGCGCTTCGCGGGGGTGGACATGAGGATCCGCGTGCGCGGCGGAGGCCACACCTCCCAGATTTACGCCATCCGGCAGAGCATCGCCAAGGCGCTGGTGGCCTTCACGCAGAAGTTTGTGGACGAGCACTCCAAGAAGGAGATCAAGGATCGATTGGTGAGCTACGACAGGACGCTCCTGGTGGCTGATCCCCGGCGCTGCGAGCCCAAGAAGTTTGGAGGCCGCGGAGCTCGCGCTCGCTTCCAGAAGTCCTACCGTTGAGAGATCAAGGAAGAAGGAAGAAGAGATTTTTCCATCTTTCTTCATGGCTGAGGTACCTCTACTAGAAGTTTTTCTTGCTTTTGTTCTTCCTTAAGGAACTCTTTCTACAACATCAAAGTACTACTACGATTTTGGATGAAAGTTTTCATATAAATCCACCAGACATTCTCACACAACGTTTGCTACAAAAAAAATTCCTTCGCAAGTGAGAACGTAGAACACGAGTAGCGATGAAACTTTCGGAAAGAAAAACTTGGAAGAGATGATGATCTTCCTATCGTTTTTGAGCTGCCTTGGCGCCCTGCGCTGCTTTGGAAGGCCCCTGTGTCTTCACTGGCTGCTTGGAAGCCGGTCCTGATGGCTGAGCCATGGCGTTCATCTGCATCAAGTTGCTGGCTCTCTTCTGGCTCAGGGGATAGCTGCTCGGCTTGATTTCTGGAGGCCCCGGAGCGAAGTCTGGCTGGCCTGTGGATCCCAAGCATCTGTGCCACATGTTGCTGTTTGGATCCACAGCTCGAGCAGTCTTGATGATCTCTGGAATCGGCAGCAGCACGTAATGCGTGTTCACCAGTCCAATGCTAAAGTTTGTGTAGCCAGCGAAGGCACCATGAACCTGGAAAAACGCAAGAAATGAATTGAGCTTTTCGGACACGAGTGTATGCTATGTACATACCGCATTCTGTCCAAGGACGCTGCAGTAGATGTGGTCCGACGAGTTGCAAGCTCTTGCTCGGATCATGTACGTTGGGTCGATGTATTTCACATCGACAGGGATGTTCAACTCCTTGAAGTGGGATTTAACCTGTAGATTGACACTCCTAAGTCAGATAATGTGTAGTTCGACAACCAAAGTTACTCACAAGATTGTAGAGCCACTTTCCAGCGTCTCCTAGGATCGGATTGCCAGATGCATCAGTGCCTCCGGTGCCTTCGAGATAATTCTGTAAGAACCAGAAAGTGTTTAAACGGAAGGAGAAAAGTAAATAAAGGAAACAGTACCTGAGCAGCACCTTCGGCAATGACTACTACGCAGTTACCATTCTTGTCAAGCCTTTTCTTCATGAACGCTAGAACACCATTCTTTCCGTCCATTTCAAAAGGCACCTGTTCACAAGCAGTGAAAATGTTGTAGCCGGGTCACCAATCCATAAACCTCACCTCCGGAATCAGGACAAGGTCTACTTGGCCGCTGGCAAGTGTTGCATACATGGCAATAAATCCACTCTGCCTGCCCATGAGCTTAACAATACCAACACCATTGAGAGCGCTACTGGCCTGCAGCAAAATGTATTCGGAGACAAGGTATAAACAAGCGGAAACTGAGTGCGTGCCTCCAACATACCTCAACGTAGGCAGCGTTTATTGCTCTTTGTGCTTCCTCCACAGCAGTGTCAAAACCGAACGTTTTATCAATCAAAAGAATGTCATTGTCAATGGTTTTTGGAATGCCAACAACGACAATCTTCAATTTCCGTTTGTAACACTGCACGCAGGGACGTGTCAGCAATCGGACACGTTCACTCACTCCTCAAGCTTACAATTTCGTAGATAGCGCTAGCTCCAGCATGAGAGCCATTTCCACCGATGACATACAGCATATTGATGCCCCACTCCTGCATCAAAACAGCTTCAATACTTCACTTGCTAAAGCTTACAAAGCACACTCAGTTACCTCTAGTTTGTCAACAAGCTCTTCAACGTTTGGGTGCCCACGCGAAACGCCAAGAAAACTTCCTCCGCGCATGTGTATGCCTTGAACAACCTTACGATTCAGCTGCATAAAAACACAAACGCGATAAGTACAGCAACGAGCAATGTTACCATACTTACAATGATAGGTGGCAACGTCTTATCAAGGAACCCACGAAAACCATACTGAATGCCCAAGATGTCTGTGACGCCGTAAGTTTCGAGCGTATAGACAACCTGAAAAGCATCGCACCAGAAAAAACATTAGAAAACAGCAGAAACTTGTTTATGCAAAAGCATGCGTACCTGCCGAATCACATCGTTAAGCCCCGGGCAAAGACCACCGCAAGTCACAATAGCCGCTCGCACCTGAAAAGAGAAAAAGAAAGGTACATTTTTGCATATGACAATACTCGAGAACTCGTACATACTGTCATTGGGTGAAAGTAAATCCACGCGCGCGGGCCTGCACGATGAGCCCTGCAGCTCAAGAGACATCGTCGTCACTTCATACTAAACAAAAGTGATGATATTTGACAAGGTACCTGATAACCAGCACAAGACAACGCCTCATACAACAGACACAAACAACCTCACTTTGTCGAAACAAGGAACTTACCACAGAGGCTTGAACTCCCATTCGCCCTTGGGCCCGTATTCGATACCGGCAGAAGTTGGATGACCATAGTGTACCACCTGTTGTTGGCGTAGTTTACCAGGTTAAGTACTTTGAAGCTACTGAAAGTCTGCGTTTTGCCATGGTACGTTTAAGTTGCTGTTCTTTCAAAGACCTTTACCTTGAGAAGAACTCTATCGTCGTCATGAACAAACAGACGACGCATATCCTGACTATCCGGAGTGGCTTTCGTTGGAACAGCCCCTTCTTGAGGAAACGGCCTTACAAACACGAAGAGAGAAGTTTAGCACTAGCTCTTTTGTTTCCTGGCGTACCCGCTCTTGGCTCTGTAAGTTGATTCCACCGGAGGGAGAGGAAGAAAATCGGCGAGATGCGGCAATTCAAAGGGATTATCGCCCGGAGCATGCGGATCGTAGCGAACATCCTTGGGCGTCTTGCTATCTGACACCATAGCCGCCATGATGATCCCTTGGATGCGCTGCTCCTCGCGAGCAGCAGCCTCTTTATCCTCGCGCTCTTTGCGGCTCGAAGACCTGGATAGAATGCGTGCTATCGGCAAAACCCTAGCGGTCACAGTATTCTCACTACTGCTGCCACCAGATCCCCCGCTACCTGGATCTGCGCCTTCTTTCACGCCGCCGCCGCCGCTAGGGCACCAACACGGACAACCTCCTCCCCGAAAGCCTCTCCTGAGGATCATACCATGTTGCCCACATTTGAAAAAGCCCTAATTTTTTCCCTCGCAGGACGTGACCGTTGGATAAACACGCTTTACTACGCATGCCCTAACGCCCCGTCATCCGACGGTCACGGTGCCCTACTGGCAGTTACAATACAAAAGCCACGTCATGGACACGTCCATCACAACTTGACACGTCACCAAATCTTTTTCTCTTAAAAGAAAACTCTTGGCGTGGAGAGCTCGTCGCAAAGCCTGGCCTCCACAGTGAGCAAGACGTCAGCAGCGATGCCCGTGCACCGCCCAAATAGATCAACCCTAGGAATCGATCGCGACAATCGATCACGCTCGAGCTTGAGGGAGATCCACAGGCACACGGCAAGCGCGGCGCGGGCATCCAGCTTTGGCAGCCGATTCACCTTGATCGACACCGCAATCCTCCGCAATAGCTGCATTGCCAGCGAAACCCTGTGATCCGAGGGCTCTAGCCCCAGAGCACCCTCCCAGTTGCGAAGAACACACTCCAATCTCCCCAGCGTTACCTACAAGAGAAATGCCGAGATTTAGATCCCTGAAAATATTAAGGCCTGATCGACCTTACCAGCTGCTGCGTGGGGATCACTGCCGCGTCGATTGCCGCATTCTTGCGCTTCCTACTAACAGGAATCACGGAATCCGGCGACGGCGATCTAGATCTGGTTCTTAGCTCGCTCGATCGAGCCCTCTTCGGCGCCGCGGACGAAACCTCCTCTTCCGCGGCTAGATCATGATCCATGGTGGAAGAATGCTGGCTGTGAATGGAATCCTCCGAAATATCGCCCAGGGACGCTGGACAAGCGCAAGTAGGGCACAGAGAAGAACAAGGGCCCGGCGGCGACGATTCCGCAAGAACAGCCGTGGGAGAATGGCATCGACCGCAAAGAATCGACCTCAAGTGCCTGGCGACGATGAAATTCGCCCCGTGAACCTTGGAATCACACTTCCAGCACAGGTACGCTTCATCGGCGCAGCAATACACCGCCGCTCTCACCTGGCAGAGCTCACAATCCCTGGATTTCTCCATAGAATCCCCGCAAGATCACCAGCGCCTTGCTCCAACACTCATCCACAAGCCCGTGATCGATCTAACAGCAAGTTGCGCGACACCAAGACCGCCAAATTCCCTCTGTTCTTCCTTTTGCTCCCTCGTTCGATTCAACTGCGTGAGGAGCTATATAGCCACGAGGGAGCCGCCACGTGGAATTCCGACGTGTCACGGGCGGACCAATCGCCGCCAGATATTTCTGCCGGGCGCTCGCAGCCACTCGATTTCCAAGGCCTGATCGCGCCGCGTGGCACGTACTTCCCGCCGACGTGGACCGGGATCGCAAAAAATGTGGTCAACAAATCTCGCCAGTACGGCCTGACCACTCCCTACGGCGGCCCAAGATCTTTTGCGTGGATATTTCCTCGGCGACACGTGGTCCCTCGTTCAAACGTATGGAAAAAGCAAAGGAAAAATGTGTGATGCGAGAGACACTCCACATTGGTATGTCAGTCCAGGGCCAGGATTTAATCGGCCATCCAAACCATTCGTTTGGAAATATTTTGGTGGTGGTGGTGGTCCCTTGTATGTTGCCTAGAGATGTGGATATGCACCATCCTTTCTTTTGGAATCTCAGACCACAAACCACACAAACCATGGCGGTTAAAAGAATTGGCATATGCGTGATTGATCATTTGGCATCTCCAGCGAATAAAAGAATCATATTCGAAGACTATACGTACATTCCCGTCCGAAGAAAAAAAATTAGTGTCTTACAATGCCTCCCGTTTTTCGTCTCCAAAATTCTTGGAAGCCTTCGCTTTTAGTAGTGCTGCCGACTGTGCAAGTTGACCATGTTGTAGCTTGGAAGCACGGCCATTTGGTAGTGCTGCTGTGGAGCCTCCAGAGTGTTAAACGCTTGGAACGAGGATGAGGAGGAGAAAAATCCATCGTGAAAGAACCTGGGATCCTGGGATTGATATGGAGCGTAGCTCGAGTAGCTTGTGCTGTCCATGACGAAAGACCCTCGAGTTCCTCCCATCTGGATCGGAGATCCAGAGGACGCTGCTGGATTGTAAGTTGGCGACACCCACGAAGAACACAGCGATTGAGCTGGCTGCTGGATGCAAGCGTCGAATTGCGTGTTATAAGCCGGAGAGACCGGATGAGCCATGAGACCACCAAAGCCGCGATCATAACGCTGGAGATACCTGTTACAAACCAAGATCATGAGCTAATCTCAAAAGATGTGAAGAAATCTTACCTGTCGTAGCTTCGATCATAGTCGGGGTCCTTTCGATCCTTCTCACGGTCTCGGATGATCGCCACCCTGTTTGGAGTGCTCGGCTTTGGCTTGATCGCATTCTCTTCTTTGAAGATCCGCCTTACGTTCTCCTTGTCGTCTTTCGTACAGATCCTCGGCACTGTCGTCTCGGCACGCGTCTCTTTGTTGGCTTTCGCAGCTTCATCCTTGTTCTCCACCCTCACCACCTCGATGTGGCAGCAATCTTTGACGCTATCGTCGTCGCTAGAATCCTCCTGAAAAATCCTCGCTCTCGCCCTGTTGTATTCCTCCTTCCTTTCCTCCACACTCTTGCTGGAATCCACCTTGGAGTTCCTCTTGTCCCTGTAACCAGCCGGAGCACCCCTTTGCTTGATCGCTACTCTGGGCTGTAGAGCTTGAGCCACCCTTGGAGGAATATCAGCCAAGCGAATGCCACTTTGGCGATTCTCTCCGTCCAGGCTCTTCGTGACGTGAATCCTAGCGCCACCAGAGCTTTCCACCACGCTGGTCTTCAAGCCATAGTGCTGAGCAACGCGCTGTGTCGCGAGCTGGCAGAAAGGAGACCCCATCGGCTGGAATTCTAGCTGCTGGACCTCGGCATTCTTGGCAAACTTCTGTATCTCCTGCTCCAATCGAAGAACTGCATAGAGATTATAAGCTCCGGAAAGAAGGCTAGAGAATTTGGTACCTGTGAGACGATCGCGAGGGTTTTGAAGCGCTTCTAGCAGGAAATTGTCCACCTGATCGCTCACAATCTCGGGCGGGACGACGGTCGGCTTGACGAGGAGGATCTTCCGGCCATCGTCGACGCGAACGCCGACAACTTCGATCTGGCGGTCCCCCATAGATCGCCGCCGCCTCCGCCGCCACGCCGCCGCGGAGAGCTCCTAGACCTAGACAATCATCCAGCCAGGAGTGCCGACCTAGAGATCTTACCGGGCGATAGCGGCGCCAAGGGAGCACCACCGCAGCTCGTCGCGTTCTTTCTCCGCCATGCCTAAAGGGCAAAATGCTTCCCAACCGTTGGATGCTACCAGTGCAGATCCAAGGGCTTGGATTGAGCCCCGCCGATGCATGGTTCGATTCCCATGGGCGATTGGGTGTAGCTAGGGTTTTTTGTGACGATGGAGTCGCCCGCGACTGTGGAGGCGATCTTCGAGGATTTCCGGGGCAGGCGCGCGGGGATCGTCAAGGCGCTCACAACGGGTAGGATTTTGATCGATCCATTCTCTCATCTCGGTCTTGAATTTTTTCTCGCGTAGATGTCTCGATCTTTTGCGACGAATGCGATCCAGGTTTGTGCTTCACACGGTCGATTTGATTTCGCGAAGAAATTCTTGTTTGTTCCAGTCAAGGACCTGTGCCTGTATGGCCTACCCGATGGAGAGTGGAAAGTGACCCTGCCAGTGGAAGAAGTCCCGCCCGAGCTCCCGGAGCCTTCGCTGGGAATTAATTTCGCGAAGGATGGAATGAAGAGAACGGACTGGCTGATTTTGGTTGCGGTACACAGCGACTCGTGGCTCTACTCGGTCGCGTTCTATCACGCTGCGCGGTTGCACAAAGCGGACAGGTATGCAAGCTTGTTCTTTCTTTCATGTTTTCTTGCGCATTTCTTTGATTGATTTTGCGTTGCTCACTCAACTCCATCCCATGCAGGCAGCGGCTTTTCGGAATGATAAACAATCTCCCCACTATTCACGAGGTCCTCGCCAAGCCCGCGAATAAATCCAGCAGCAAAACCAAGAGCAAAAAGGTTTTCTTTCTTTCGCTCGAAGTTCCAAAGTTTCGTGAAGATCTTAAGCATGAGTTCTTTTTGTCCAGGCTGCTCGCGGCAGCAGCAACAACAGCAACAGGCGGAGAAAGAAAGAGGAGGACGAGGACGAGGAAGAGGAGGAGCAAGACGAAGAAGAGGTGGAAGAGAACTCTGAGGAGGAGGAAGAGGAGGCGTTTTGTGGGATTTGTGCTGATCCTCACAACACGTCCCAGTTTTGGATCGCGTGCGACTCGTGCCGGAAGTGGTACCACGGTAGCTGCGTAAAGGTGAATGCAAGCAAGGCTGCCGGGATCAAGAGCTACAATTGCCCATCCTGTGCCAAGAAAAGAGCTCGCCACTGATTGATCCATTGAGCCGTGGAGGAGAAAAATCTCCACTTGTGTTCACTCTTGGATGGTGAGTGAGTGCTCTCTTTCTCCTCTTTGTTCTTGTATGTACACTCTCTGTCTCTCTTTTTCTTTTTCTTTTCCTGGGCTTTGTCCAGCCAGTTTTGTAACAGCTTCCCAGTTTTCCCCAAGGTAAAAGATAGAGAAGGAAATAACATCTTAATCTATCATAAGATCTCTATAAGAATTACAATTTTTTTTTTGCAATAGAAGAAACAACTTAATGCCATTGTCAAAAAAAGGAACAACTCAATCAAAGCTCAATATCAAGGAGCTGTTGATCATGCTCAGCAAGGATGATCCCACCCGCTTTGACTCTAGGGGGCCACTGTAGTAGCGGATTTATCCAGAGTGGATATCGTTCTTTGCCATGGACGCCGGCCCAATCGAAATCAATAAAGGCCACCTGGGAAGTCTTGACATTGTAGAAGATGTTTTGCCTCCTTAGATCACCGTGAACCCAGAGCGGGTACCGAGAATGCAATACCTGATACGCATTCTTCACTGCCATCTTGCACTCTTCCCAGTCCGAAGGCGCCAACCTGTATTTGTTAGCCTCCTCCACAGCATTTCCATGACCAGCAACCATCTCTCGCGGGTCGAGCTCTGTCACTGGCCGCCACCCATCCTCTGCAGCATAGTAGTCCATGGAAATCACCAGCCAGCCTCCATCAAGACCCTGGTGCTGGAAACGGGGAGCATAGCCATCCTCGGCCCATTGCTGGTGCACCTGCAAGCCATATCTCTGGCAGAACTTGACGATCTTTCGTTCACCAGCAGCATTCCGCGTATAGAACACAAGCTGCTGCTCCCTCGTTTGCAGCGAGTTACTCTCGCGTACAAACCGAATGACCACCGGAGCCCGTGCATCCGTGATGAAGTACGGGAAGTCGATGGACGGGTCCCTCCGCGGCCCGTGTTGCACCTGCAAGCCGCTGAGAGTCACGTAGGACTGCACTAAAGAGCTGATTGTCGCTGGAATGGCAGCTAAGGCTCTGGAAAGGAGTTGAAGGTGGTCTTCATCTTGGAGGTACTTGAGCATGTGTAGGAACGGCGTAAACGGCTCGTGAGCCGGCTTGTCCGTGAAATGAGCAAGACCGCCAACTCTCAGAAGCGGACCAACAAGTTCCAATGCTAGAACCGGGCAGCAAGACCGCTCAAAACTCCAGTGCCGCATACGTCTCTTCTCAACCGTAGCATCTGCATAGTACTTGGCCAATTCGACTCTAGGATCTCCATTGAAGCCACTCTCTGGCTTAACCTCAACAATCGCTATCAGCAACCATTCTTCCGCAACATATGCCTCCACCAAAATATCTGGTTCGGACTCGCCCGGACGAGCTTCCTTGAATCGAAAGCACATACCAGGACAGCTGAAGTTGATGTAATTCTCCAGTAACAGAGTAAAGGCGTGCTGCCGAGCTCGTTCGTCGTCATAATAAGCACTCATCCCGTCCATCATATCCTTCACGAACTCCCAGTCCCTTGTACTTGGAGAATGGCACCTGAAAAGCCTGGCGTAGCAGCCGAATGCCTTGCTCACCAGCACGAGAGGTGTGGTGAGTGCAGAGGTCCGCCCAAGGTTGTAAATTGGATCATCTGTTCCCAGATGCTGGCGCATTTCCGAAAGGGACTGTGCCACTTCAGGTGCAGAACGCAGCTTCTTATGGCGCCTGATCCACTCGTTGTCCGCAGGCTCCGTCTGCAAACAAAGGCATCAACACAGATGCGGTAGTAAAACACGCAAAAGTGCACTCACCTGGATGAAAGTGCACGTAAATCCATCCGCAACTGGAGTATCGAGAAGCAATCGTCTCCCCGAATCAGAAATGAGATAGCCTTTCCAACCATCCAGCTCCAGGGTCCTCAAGACATGAGCCACCACCGCGCCCGGATAGGCATGTGCATGCAGGATCACGCGACCATCTGGTGCCTTCACTGTCGCGCCCGCGCTCGACATCGCTAACAAAACCCCTAAGTGCGGCGCAAACCCTTGAATTAGTCAAAAAAATCAATCCAGTCTCCTATGGTCTGGGTGTTCAATCAGTGCTTCAATGTATATGAAGAATTTGAGAAGTGAGCAGCTTACTTGTGGCTGTTGCTGGGAAGGGAAGAGATAGAGGGATCTCTGGGGAAAACACTCTATTGTGATGGGAATCAATGCTCTATTATGATGGGAATCCAGGTAGTCAGCAGTTGGATGATCTTGGATCGCGACAAAACTATAGTTTCCAAGCACCACACTTATGACATGAGTAGAGAAATTTGCCCTAGCTAGCTGAGATTTAGCTATCCAGGTCTTCTCAAGGTTGAAGTTTTTGGCTTTAAGCAGATTTTTGGTTTTTTTAGCAGCAAAACTAAGAGAAAAAAAGGTTTTTCTTTCTTTTGCTCGAAATTCCAAAGATTCATGAAGATCTTCAGCATGTAAGTTGCTCGCAGCAGCAGCAACAACAACAGGTGGTGAAAGAAAGAGGATGAAGAAGAGGAAGAAGAGGTGGAAGAGAACTCTGAGGAGGATAAGGAGGCATTTTGTGAGATTTGTGTTGATCCTCATGATTTGCGCAAGTTGCAAGTGATCCAAGACTAAGATGTGTTGCGTTGTTGACAACACGTCCCAGTTTTGGATTGCTTGCAGCTCATGCTAGAAATGGTACCATGGTAGCTATGTCAAAATAATGCAAGCAAGGCCAGATCACTTGCAAAGTCGTGCTAGAAGTAGTACCACAGTAGCTGTGTCAAGGTGAATGTAAGCAAGGTTGTGGCCTTACTTGCATTCACCTTAACATAAGTACTATGGTACCACAACAGGGCTCAAGAGTTATAATTGTTCATTATGCACAGTTATAGAGGAGAAAAATCTACTTCTCTCAAGCTGCCTTGAGAAGTGAACCTCTTTGTTTGTGTTATACACTCTCTTTCTCTTAAGCTGGGCAGTTTTGTAACAGTAGGATAATGAAGTTATATAAGAATATATTTATGTAACTGTTGCTTTTCAAATTGATTTGTTGTCTACAAACAATTACTTGTTATATACATTAATTATTAGATTTTGAATGGATATTTTAAATTTAAAGGTTATCTAATGTGGCAGAATTTCTTTTTGTGTTTAGTTTAGAAAGTTTGAAGACTATGGAATGACTCATTGTTACAATAGAGAGGAACAATTGCCAAATGAACTTTCCAGCCCATCAACAATTGATTAACTTGCTCAATATTAGAAATCAGCTTGCTGTACACTATATTTATGAAAGTCATTAAAGTGTCATAGAAAGAGGTGATAATCTCTAGTTCTCCCTAGGTGAAAACCTAGGCTCTACAAAATCTGCTTGCTAGTTAAATAGTGATCTTATGCTTAAATAGCATTAACTTATTTGTGAGGGTAAATATAAATGTCATACAACCATCTCAATTAAAATGTTGAAAGCAAGTAATTATATCAAATCATTTGCTATAACCAAATATGTCAAAACATAAATGAAGGATGGGGCTTTTCATTTGGTTGTGGACTATTACAAGTCACTATTTTATGACTTTGATTATCCTTTAGATGTTGAAGCAGCTCTTCAAGGCCTAGTTTTTCATGAAAATTGATCTGTGTGGTGCTTACAACCTCATCTTTATTTGGGAGGTTATAAATAAAAAATACCCTTTTACACTTGTTATAACCACTTTAAATATATGCTAATAATTTTATATTTGGCCAATTCCTTTATTATTTTTTGATATATGGAAAATGATATTTTTCGTGATTTTCTTTATCTTTTTATTATTATCTATCTTGATGACATTCTTATCTTCTCTTAAACTTAGGAAGAGCATAACCATCATGTTTAATTTGTTCTCTAGCACTTTAAAAAATATGGCATTTTCTAAAAAGTTAGAGAAATGTTATTTTAATTAAAATTTAATAGAGTTTTTTAGCTTTATTATTTCCTTATATAACATTTTGCTAAGGTTTTCACCATTCTTGAATGGCAAAACTCAATTTCTATTTGTGATGCTTAATACTTCTTTGGCTCTGTAAACTTTTATTGGCATTTTATTTAAGACTTCTAAAAAATTATTCTCCTTCTAACATAATTCCATTATAAAAGATGTTACTTTTGTATGGTTTTCAACTGCTAAAACTTTTTTTGACTTTTTAAAGTTTATATGTACTTCCATTTTAGTTCTAATCTACCCAAACAATATAAAACTGTTTTTGTTAAGGAAATTCAAAGTTTCAAAGAAAATAAGAATATTATCAAATTAAATAATAATAAAAAGATCACAAAAATTATAAAAGTGTTATTTACCATATATTGAGAAACAACAGAAGTGTTAGTTAAACCAAAAAACATCACTATATACTCAAAATGGCCATAACAAGTATAAAAAATTGTTTCTCTCAAATGTATGTGAGATTATAAAAAATAATTAAGTTAAACTCACTATTTGGTTTCTCTTACAACAAAATAGCACATAAATCAAAATTTGAAACATCTATTTTAACAAAATATGGCTCTATATTATACAGATGGATAAGAATTACAGCAGAAGTAAATAAAACTAAATAAAAGTTGTATTGTTTTAGCAAGTCATGTAAAAAGCAGAGTGATTTTGAAAAAGTTCTAAATGAAGTGTTTGTAAAAGTTTATAAAATTAAGAAAATATTGAAAATCAAGTATAAAATTTTTTTATTGCCACTTATGAATAGTAAAAACGTTAGCATTATTTATAATAATTTTGCATAAGGAAATAATATACCCAGAAAATTCTATTGAATTTTAATCAAAATAACATTTTTTACGACTTTATAAAAAACTTACATTATTGAAGATACTAAAGAAAAATATGAATATGATGGTTATGTTCTTCTTAAGTGTCAGAGAAGATAATAATGTTATCAAAATAGATGATAATAAAGGGATTAAAAAACTTATAAAGTATATTATTTATTATATGTAAATAACAATAAAAGTGTTAGTTAAATAAAAATGCATCACTGTGTACTCAAAATAACTATAACAAGTACGAAAGGTTATTTTCTGTTCATCACCCTCGCAAATGTGGATAAGGGTTTGAAAAACAATCTAATAAAGTTCATTATTTGCAAATGAGATTTTAAAAAATAATTTACTGAAGCTCTTTTTGCTCTCTATTATGATGAGATAGCACCCAAAGCAAAGTATAAAATTTAAAAGAATGATAGTTAAAGGAGTTAATTGTATAAATTTCTTCTTATTTTTGTAGTTTAAAGGTGTTTAATTTAATAAAAATTTTCCTGATGAATTGTTAATAAGGAGTAAAGCATTATTGATTTGTTGGATAAAATTTTTTTATTAAACATTTTTTTATCAGATAGAATTTCTTATTCAAACCATATCCTCTATAATGATGATTTTATAGTTGAGGCCTTTTATATTTTGATATATTTGGTTATAGCAAATGGTTTGATATAATTACTTGTTTTCAACAATCTAATTGAGATGGTTGTGTGACATTTGTATTTTCTCTCTGAAACAAGATAGTGATGATAATCACTATTTAACTAGCATTATAAGCTGATTTTTCAGAGCTTAGGTTTTCACCTAGAGGTTATTACCTCTTTCTATGACACTTTAATGACTTTTATAGATAAGTTAATTTTTAATATTGAGCAAGGTAATTAAGTATGTATGAGCTGGAAGTTCATTTTACAATTGCTCCTCCCATCACAACTATGTGTCACTCCACAATCTTCAAACTTTCTAAACCAAGCACAAGAATAAATTCTCTCACATCAGATAGCCTTTAGATGTAATCCATCCATTCAAAATCTAACAATTAAAGCAATAGTGCTTGGTGTAAGAAAAAAGCACTAAAGATCATGGATAGTATATTTTAACATCACATCCTTGATAGCCATTCTATTGCATAGTGTTACCACTCTAATCATAGATACTACCAATATTTGAGAAGTTTAAGATATTTTTATCCAAGAGTTTAAGAACTTAAGATTTAATTTGTATAACAAGTCACTACTTGTAATATTTGTATGACTACAAACCGATTAGAAAAGGTTTAAGAGCAACAATTAAGATAAAGAAATATATTTTGATATATAGCTTCATCTTGTTTACAACCTACTATTACAAAATTGCCTATCTTAAAAGAAAAAGAGTGTAAAACATGAATAAAGAAGTCATTACTCAAGTTAGATTGAGAGAAGTGGATTTTTCTCCTCTATAGCTATGCATGATAGGTAATTGTAACTCTTGAGTCCTATATAAGCTTTTGAATTTGGATTCAGATCAGGAGGTCATCTGGTCCAGTACTATTCAAACTAATAATATTTAGCTTTAAGTATCCCAAAACCTTTAACCGATTAAAAGAAGGAAATTTTTCTCCTCTATAACTATATATAATGGGTAATTGTAACTCTTGAGCCCTATATAAACTCCTGAATTTCGATTCAGACTAAAAGGTCACCTAGCCTAGTATTATTTAAACCCAAAAGATATTTAACTTTAAGTATCTTAAGACTTTTAACCAATTAGAAAAGAATTTTTATTCATGTACTCTTTCTCTTTATATTTGAACTTCTTATCGTTTTTAAAGTCATTCTCTTTGGTTGCTTATAATTCATTATACTTTCTTATAAGTTCACACTCTCATAAATGAAAGTTGAGAGTTACAACTTTTTCAAGAACAACACTCTTTTAACATCTTACCCTTCAAGTCGAGCCTAGCCAGAGGTAAATTAGAACTATCAGATGTTAATCTTAACATGTGGTGTGATCCATTTAGCCAATAGTGAGGACCTTGTGATTAGTCAGAAGTTGCATTCTCTATAATTTAATCCAGAAAGTAGTTAGTGGTTAAGATTTTAAACCATATTGTGGCCTTATAAAAGAGCAGCATCATACAGTAGATAGTGCCACAAGTTTCTTAATAACAACTAAATCTTAGCTAACTAAGATAATTTCTCTACTCATGTCATGCTTGGAAGCTACAATTTTGTTGTGATTTAAAATCATCTAACTACTCACTCTTTTGATTCTATTCATCATAATGGAGTGCTATCCTAAGTGATCTCTCTTATCTCTTCCCAATGCAACCACTAGTAAGCTATTAGGTTCTTGACTCTTTTATATTCATCAAAGCAAAGATTGAGAAAGTAAATAGCTAAACCTTAGAAAACTTGAATTTTTGATGTTTTTTTGTTTAACCAATACCCTTATTATTTTTTAATATATGGCAAGTAATATCTTTTGTGATTTTCTTGATATTTTTATTATCATTTATCTTAATAACATTTTTACCTTCTATTAGACTCAAGAAATGCATAACCATCATGTTCATTTTGTTCTCTAGCACCTTCAATAATATAGCATTTTTACAAAGTTAGAGAAATGTTATTTTGATTATAATTCAATAGAGTTTTTTGGCTATATTGTTTCCTCATGTAACATCCTACCAAGGTTTCTACCATTCTTAAGTGACAACACTCAACTTTTATTCATAATATCTAAAACTCTTTTGGTTTTGTGAACTTTTATTGACACTTGCTTTGGACTTCTCTAAAATCACTCTCCTTCTAATGTAACTCATATAAAAAATATTAATTTTATATGGTTTTCTACTGATTAAACTTATTTTGATATTTTAAGTTTGTATTTACATTCACTCTAACTTTCATTTACCCAAACAACATAAATTTTTTTTTTTAAGGAAGATGTTATAGATTTTTCTTTTGTTGGAAAAGATAGCAAATAGTAAACTTCATCTATTGCTTTTTATAACCTTATCCACTTTTAGGAGGGTGGTGAGTGGAAAATAATTTTTGTACTTGTTATGACCATTTAAAGTATATAATGATACTTTTTAGTTTAACCAACACTCTTGTTATTTTTCGACATATTGATTTTCTTGATTTTGTTATTGTCATTCATTTAGATAATTTTTTTATCTTCTTTGAGACTCAAAAAGAGTATGACTATTATCTTTGTCTTACTTTCTAACACCTTTAGCAACACAATGTTTTTGTACAGTTGGAGAAATGATATATTGATTAATCCCTATTAAGTGGTGATGATATTGATAAAAAATATTGGTATTTGAAATTGATTCAAATGATGAATTTATAGTACTTAGTATAGGTAATTTTTGCTTCTTATAGTGTATATAAAACATTAAAATCAAGGATAAATGATTAGAATGTGAGATAGGTTAGATCTCATTTGCCAAAATGCATTAGAATGATAGTTAAAAGAGTTAATTATATAATCTTCTTCTTATTTTTGTGGTTTATAATTTAATAAAATCTTTCCTGTGATGACAAGAGTATATTATTATTGATTTGTTGGAGTATATTATTATTTATCTGTTGGATGAAATTTTTTTGTTAAACATTTTCTGTTGATCAAGTGGTGTTTCTTATTCAAACCATATCTGTCAGGAATCCCCCAATTCTTGCCACATTCCTAACTCTCGCCAGATTCTTGACTTGCAGACCACATTCCTGACTCTCGAGGCACTTCCCTATTCCTGACTCTTGAGACACTTCTTTATTCCTGACTCTCTGATTTCCCATACAATTCCTGAGTCTCGAGCCACATTCCTAATGATGATATGGCACTTTTTCGACCTTAACTATATTTAAGCTGTCTTTTTTCCAAGAGTGGTGGAGCTTCATCAACCTATAGTATATATAGGTTAGCCTTGTTCCATTTCTCCACAATCTGAATTAATGCCAGTCTAAGGCCTTTTCTTCGTTTCCACTAGCTTTTCTCTTTGTCTTATGCATTTTCCAGTCTTGATCTTGTTGGGGGTCTTGACAGTTTGATTCAGATTGTGTTTTTTCATTTTTTGCTTTAGCTCATTTTGATTGTTTGACTGCCTTTGCCTTTTTTCCCCCTTTTTTCTTTCTCCTTTGCCGATGGAGTCTCCAAGCCATCCTGATTTCTTTGCTGAAGTCCTTGCAAAAATCCAATCTGAGAATATCGAGTTGAAGGTGACCCTTCTTCGCATGCAATAGGAGCTTGCTTCACTTTTGGCTCAAGGATCCAGCAAAGTTCCTGAACCGAAGATGAGTTTCCTGGCAAAATTTTCAAGCAAGCGTTCAGAGCTTCGCGGATTCTTGAACCAAATGGAGCTGACCTTCGCACTTCAACATTGGCGGTACCCCACTTCCGAGTCTTAAATCAGCGCGATTGGGATGTTGCTTGAAGGTGCAGCTTTGTCATGGTTTTCTCGTCTCCTTGAGAAAAGCATGAAAGGGGTTGTGGTTTTGGAGCTGATGGATCTTCAATTGTTCAAAGAGAAGCTCGAAGCATGTTTTGGTGAGACAAATCGGGTTCGGGTTGCCACCACAAAGATGAGACGTCTCTCTCAGGGGTCTCGTCCTGCCTCGATCTATGCTGTAGAGTTCCAACTCCTTGCCTTGGACACTCAATGGGATAAGCAAGCCCTAATTGAGCAATTTCGTTTCGGCCTCAACAACGGTGTTAAGGATTTGTTGCTCACCATGGAAGATCCCACGGACCTATCGGACACCATCAACAAAGCTATTCGATGCAACAATTGTCTCTTTGAACATCATTAGGAAAGTTGTTGTGCTGCCGTTTTCCCGTCCCAGACTTAGGAATCCTAGCTTGAGTCTTCAGGGCATACTCTTGAACCTATTGCTCCGGTCCCGATGGATATTTCTGGTACTCCCCGACTCATAAGAGGGAAATTGAGTCTTGCTGAGAAGCAACGTCGAATACCTCATAATCAAAATCCACCTCTGTTGTAGTCAGGAAACAACCCTGTCCAAACAGAGTAGGAGCTATCTGTTTGGACTCCCCGAATAAAAATCACTTTTCTTCTTTATCAAGCTCCTCACCACCTTTCATCAAAGCCACCATCAATTCCCGCAGCTTCCACGTCCCATGTCTCCTTTCTTTCACCAGACAATCAGGACTCAAGGCTCTGGTGCTACTGGACTCAGGTGCAACTTCCTGCTTCATGGACATGGACTTTGCTGCCCGACATCATGTTCCTCTTTCTCCTACCATACGGGATCTAAGGGTTGAAGGCATTGGCGTGCATTTTGTGTCTCCATCTTCTGGACTTAGGGAAACATTGCCCGTTCGAGTACACATCGGGTCCACTCTCACTGATATCGCCTTCAACATCATCAACAGCAAGTCCTCCTTTGTGGTGCTCAGCCTTCCTTAGTTCCAACTACATCAGCCTCAGATTTGTTAGAAGGAATTACAGCTCGTATCTCCCACATCACCATCTCCCATGGCTTCCCTTGCTGTTCATCGAGTTTGAATCAGGAAAAGTTCCCTAAACTCAAATCGGGATTCTATTCTTGACTCTACGAAGTTTTCACCCTCTTCTTTTTCCTGTCTTCCATCTTACATTGGACAGTATCCTCGTCTCATCATTTCATTTAGCTGTACGCCTCCTCCTATCTCCACAATTACTATGAAAGAACTCCTTCATGAAGAACCTATTTTCCTTTTTGCTTTTGCATGTTTCTTCTGTTAGTCTTCCTGAGAAGTATCATGATTTTGGGGATGTGTTTAACAAGAAAAAAGCTAGTGTACTACTTGTTCATCAGCCTTATGACTATCCCATTCATTTACAGGAAGGAGCGTCACCTCCGTGGGGGCCTGCCTATCTATGAGTTATACCCATCCGAGCTTAAGGTCAAAGAGTACGTGGATGAGAACCTCCTCGGGGTACATTCAGCATTCGTAGTCCCCGGCTGGAGTGCCTCTCTTCTTTGTCAAGAAGAAGGATGGGAGTTTGTGGCTAGTCATCGACTACCGATGTTTGAACAAGGTGACTGTTCGGAACTGTTATCCGTTGCCCCTGATCTCGGACCTGTTGGAATGCCTCGGTAGTGCTCACTTCTTCACCAAGATTGACCTTTGTAGAGCATACAACCTGATCTGGATCCGGCTTGGTGATGAATGGAAGACTGCATTCTGAACCCACTATGGCCACTTTGAGTACACTGTCATGCCATTTGGCTTGACAAATGCTTCAGCAGTTTTCCAACACATGGCAAATGATGTCTTTTGGGAGTTTCTTGATCAGATGGTGATTGTCTACCTCGATGACATCCTCATCTACTAAAAAACTCAGAAGGAGCACAACGAGCACGTGCGCAAGGTGCTGGCAAAGCTGCAGGAACATAGCCTATACGTGAAGCTTGAGAAATGTTTCTTCGATTAGGATTCTGTGGAGTTCTTTGGGTACATTGTCACTCCTGAGGGTATTATGATGAATTTTGCCAAAGTTAAGACTATTCTCGAATGGGAGCCTCCACAATCGATGTCGGACATTAAGGTTTTCCTTGGCTTTGCCAACTTCTACCGCAAATTCATTGATCACTACTCTGACATTGTCCTTCCTTTCACGCATCTCACTCGCAAGGATGTTCCCTTCTCTTGCTCTACTGCTGCCCAGCAAGCCTTCGACACACTCAAGGCGGCTTTCAGTTCTACTCCTGTCTTGATCCACGCTGATCCCTCATAACCTTTCTTCATCGAGGCTGACGCCTCCGACTTTGCCATCGGTGATGTGCTGTCTCAACTTGGAGCAAATCAAGAATTTCATCCGGTTGCTTTCCATTCTTGGAAATTCCAGCTTGCGGAGATTAATTATGAAATTCACGACAAAGAGCTCCTTGCCATCGTGGATTCCTTTGGAGAGTGTTGTTGTTTCTTGGAGGGGGCGAGCCATCAAACAACGGTTTGGACCGATCACAAAAATCTCGAGTACTTTGCCACTTCCTGAGTTTTGAGCCGTTATCAGGCAAGGTGGGCACAATTCCTGAGTCGGTTTGACTTTGTTATCAAGTACAGACCAGAAAAGCTTCAAGGCCTTCCTGATGCTCTTTCAAGGCACTCCTATCTCAGTCTCAGGCCTGGTAATCTTGCCTCTCCTCCTTGATGGATGCGATCAGAAACGATCTTCAATCCGATAACCTCACCAGCGACATTTTCCCCTATCTTAAGGCTGGACACCCAGTGACTCCCGATTGCCGGCGATTTGACGAGTTCGAGTTCTTAGATGGCTTGTTGTACCGTGGGGAGCAGTTTTACATTTCTAAAGGTGATGCTTGAAGGTTGGTTCTGATGGTGTGCCACGATAGCCCGACTACTAGTCACTTCGGCATTGCGAAAACCTATGAGCTGGTTGCACAGGACTTTTGGTGGCCTCACATGGAAGACTAAATCAAAGCTTTTGTTACCTCCTGTGACACTTGCGCCCAGAATAAAGTACCTCGCCACCTTCCTTCAGGTTTGCTTCGTTCCCTCCCGGTCCCTTTATGTCCTTGGGAATCCATCTCCATGGATTTCTTGAGTGATCTTCCGAGTTTTGGAGGCTTCAACAGCATTTTAGTCTTGATGGATCGCTTCACAAAGATGGCACACTTCCTGCCGCGTACCAAGGAGTTTTCAGGTGAGGACATGGCAAAATTGGTATTTAGGGAAATTTTCTGACTTCATGGGATTCCTGTAGATGTGGTTTCGGATCGGGGACCTCAGTTCATCTCTCATTTCTGGCAACGGTTTTTGCAGCTACTTGGAGTGAAGGCCAACCTCTCTTCAATGTATCATCCTCAAACTGATGGATAATCTAAGCGAATGATTCAGACGTTGGAACAATTCCTGAGGTGCTTCATCAACTATCATCAGGATGACTGGTTCGATATCCTTCCCCTTGCTGAGTTCTCCTATAACAACTCTGTTCACTCCTCTCTTCGAGTTTCCCCCTTCTTTGCAAACTCTGGCCGAAATCCCCAATTCAATCTCTCACTTCCTTCTCCATCCGAATCCTCTCATTCAAATGCCCGCTCTGAGGCATTTGTCTCCAACCTCCAGGAAATCCACAACTCCATCTTTTTCCACCTCCATCGTGCTCAAGAATCTCATAAAACATTTGCCAATGTCCATTGTCAGGATTGTCCCCTTTACAATATTGGGGATAAAGTTTGGCTCCTCAGGCAAAATATCTCCACGACCAAGCCATGTCCCAAACTCGATTTCAACACCTCAGTCCTTTCCCTATCACTGCCATCATTAATCCTGTCACTTATCACCTTGCACTTCCCTCTTCATATCAAATTCACCCCGTTTTTCACTCCTCTCTCCTTGAGCCTTATATTCCCAGTCCTATTCCAAATCGGGTCATTCCTCCGCCTCCACCAGTGCAGTTCGAGGATGGGTCTGAGTACGAGGTTCAGGACATCCTTGATTCCAAGATTGCACAGTCTAAACTCTACTATCTGGTCGATTGGAAGGGTTATGGACCTGAAGAATGCACTTGGGAACCTGCGGACAACCTGATTCATTCTCTTGACCTTGTTCAAGACTTCCATTGCCGCTATCCTTCTCATCCCAGTCCTCATTCTTTTTCTCCATCTCCCGTCCCTCGCCGCCCATCTTATCCTCCTCTTCATTCTCAGTCACGTCCTCGTTCCACTCGTTCTTGAGGAGGGGGTGCTGTCAGAAATCCCCCAATTCTTGCCACATTCCTGACTCTCGCCGGATTCCTGATCTGCAGACCACATTCCTGACTCTCAAGACACTTCCCTATTCCTGACTCCCTGATTTCCCGTATGATTCTTGAGTCTCGAGCCACATTCCTAATGATGATATGGTGCCTCCTCGACCTCAGCTATATTTAGGCCGTTTTCGTTTCTACTAGCTTTTCTCTTTGTTTTATGCATTTTCCAGTCTTGATCTTGTTGGGGGTCTTGACAATATCCTTTCCAATGATGATTTTATGGTTGAGATCTTGGGCTTAAAGAAAAATAAATGTATTGTTGTGAATGGTGAGCATAAATATTAAAAAGTTACTTGTTGGCTAATCTTTACTGCCACAATGGCAAAAGGTCATTATTGATAGTTACCTTATCAGCCCCTTTTAATCAAGTGTTAGTAAATTGGGTTTATCATCTGTACTTAACTAGATGAACATAAGGTAGAAACTCCTATAAGTTTCTTGTTGAGCATACTTGGCTTGGCTCTAAATTCTCTCTTGTTCTGTATTGCACTACCTTGACAAGAACCCTTTCATATTGAGATTAGTTCCTCAATATCGCAAAATAATAGTTTACCGTGCTTGCCAAACACGTTTGCTATCATGTGGGGATGGTCCAAAGTTGAGTTGAGCTCAATTCAACACAAGTCAACTCAAGTCAATACGGTCAATTAAAAGTCTTAGAAAGGAAGTTTAAATTGAACAAATGAAGATTCTAGCAAACTTTAAAGTATTTAAATACATAAATATTTGAGTTAAAAGTTTTTATAAGATTGAATTGTTTAAAAAAGACAAAGTTCATGAAAACCTATCTTTTGTAAAGCTATATTATTTTATTATGACTACTGTTACAGCTATCATATTTTGATTTGACTACTTAATATTTTGAATACTTTTACAACTGTAGATACTATTCCTTCATTCAAAAGATTTTTTAGGGTTTTTGAGAAGATGGGAAGCAAGGAAAATACAAAATTTATGAATAAGAGTTATAGTGTAAAAGAATGTGAGAATATTAATTTTATTTCACTACCATAATCTTTATATTACACTCATGGTCCTTATTACCCATTTGGGAATGTGGAGACCATTATCACAATTGATAAAAATGCTCTTATTACTTCTAAAATAACAATCCAGAGGAAGAGAAATGAAAAAATGAATACCATGGTGGAAAACACCAAGAAATTTACTCTATAAAACTTTCTATGACATTTGTAATTTACATATTAATTCATATAAAAAACTTTGTTGCCTGCCTGTATCACAATCCTCTCATATGATAAGACCAAAGTATATTTTTGAAGTGAGTCCTCATTAAAAGATTTTGGGAGTTGTTTGTGAATAATAATAAAAGAAATTGAAATCTTTCGAAAGACTCAAAAGTAATATCACATCAAAGAATCAACTTTATCTACTTTTCCAAAACTGAAAAGTAATATCACATAAGAGAATGGTAGCGTGCCAACGTGCTCTACCACTATAATATAGTCTATATTTCTTTGTAATCTATTTCCCTAAATATTTAGCATGTGTAGAAAAGAATATATATATAGCAAAGTAGAATTTCATCATAATGATAAAGCATGTGTATACATGATAATTTAAAATTCTAGAAGCTCTTATGTCTACAAACAAGCTATGATTATGAAGCTCCATTTCTAAGATTGACATTTAAAGAATCTAAGTATTGTTAGTGTCATAATAAATAAACCTCATTCCCAAGACTAAAATTTAGTATATACTATCTAGAAAAGTTATAGTCATTATAATTTTTTTATTCTCCTTGAGCTCCTTGGAAGTTTGTATTGAAATGGCTCGAAGGAAAGTCACTACTACTCATACTTAGCCCTCCAGCATTTCATATCAATCTCCACCTCTATCCCCAAGTTCTACCAACATTCCAGCTTCACCTCCACATAGGATTGTCTTCAGTGCTTCATGAGCAATGCCACATGTTTTTGCAAGATTTTGCTACTGACATGATGGGACTACTTGAAAGCATAAAATGCTATTACATTCAATGTCGAATATGCTACTTTTTCTTGGACAAGACAAATGGATCTATGGGTTTACAAACTTTTCTTGAGCACTATAGCAATTGCCCAATAGTGGGTCTAGAAAATATGCACATGTGGATGTACAATAGATTCAAAAATGAATTATAGACACATACCCACTATCGCTTCATGGTGAGGAATAACATCCCCTTAAAAACACTATATTGGCAATGCAAAATATGGGGTTTTTAGGCCATTCTACAATGGAATGTAAGATCTAAAATTACTTTACTATACTATAGTATTGTCATTTTTAAAAGAAAAAATATAATGAAATGACATTAGTTGTAAGTAACATACTTTGTTCTAGAAGGTGCTATCATATCACATAAAATTGTTTACAAGATGTTGAAGGAGGAGATGGCAACACACAAGTGCTACAAAGTGATGGTGACAAGTGAAAATGATGATTTGCAATTATGATATCTGACACTGACACTGACATTTGACACTTTCATTGATATTTGACATATAATAAGCTTTCATTTTATGTAAGGATGCAATTAACTTTCTTCTGCCTCATCATCAACATATTGATTTCTTTTATGCTTCCTCTTATATTGGTATTGTGGGGAAGATTCACCTTCAATATGTTGAGCCATGGCTTTTTTATAGCTGGGGAGACTTCCAAAGCCTCCAATTCTAAAAACTCCAAGTGATTGTGATCTATAAAATAGAATTAAACATATCTTGAAATATTAATAAATATAATTTATCTCCTTGAGGACTCACAAAATCCTCTGAGCCAGCGTTTGAAGAAATGATGTTTTTCAACAGCAAACACCGACCTACCAGAGTCACGTGCTACCTCCACTATAGAACCACTACTTGCTATGCAATCAATCACAACACCATCTAGTGGGCAATAAAGCTCAAATAAGACTTGCATCGCCGACGAAGTTTGAAATTAGTACCTTGGAAATATGTTGCAGATTTGCTCATCTACAGGGTTGGGTATGATGTTAGTGGAACTGTCATACCTAGGCAAAACATGTGCTACATGTTTACTATCACAAAACCCATCATGTGTGTTTTTGCAGAAGGCATGATAGGTCCTTATTATAACCTAGAAAATAAAAAAGTTTAGAAATTAGATAAAAATATAAAATATATACTCACCTTTTTAGGCTTCCCTTAAATGCCCCTCATATTCATGTCAATAGGATCCATGATACACTTAGAAGAGAATGACTTGAAATGACTTCTGCTACACATGTCATAAGTTCATACATACAGTTGGGGTCGTTTGGTAAGATGAAGACAACATAGCCAATTTCAAGCATAAGTGTTTTGGACAAGAGGAATGTATTGCGTATGTGGTCAAGTGTGAGAAAGTTCCAATTCTCAACTTTCCCATCAATATCTAAAAGACGATCTAGAAAGTCGAAAAGAATGAAGTCTGCAACTGGGAGTAAGGGCCTTTGTATCTTTCGGCATTAATGGTTGAACTAGCACGATATATCCATGTTGATGTTGTTTTTTGTGAAAGATGTCAACAATCTACTGTAGGAGCCAATGGAGACACCCACAATACCTTGTTGTGTTATTAGAGAAATAGGACAAATCTATAGAAGAGCTAAGTGAATGAAAAAAGTAATGAATAATATGTTATTGTCATATAACATGTTGTTAATGAGAGTTCCTCCAACTCTTCTTCATGGGAATGAAATTATTAGTTTGTAAAATTCATTTTTTCTTACCTCAAGGTTGACACAATATTCTATGAACCACTCAATAATCATTATTTACTGGTGGAACCTGATTTGGATCTTAGTTGTTTGATGGTTGAATTGAAGCTTAATCTTGGTTGTCTGGTGGTGGAATGTGAACTTGATTTGGAGTTTATCCTTGTCTCCATCATCACTTGCATTGCCATCGTTGCTAGCATTAACAACTTCTTTGTGGTCTAGTGTAGAGGTCTCCTTCCCTAAAAGCTCCAACTCCCAAGGGCATTTTATTTTCTATGCCTTTGGAACTCTTATAAATATTGTTGGGTACATTCCTCCATCCCTTACACCCTTTACAACAAGTTGAGTGCAAACTGGTGCCTCAAATGGCATGCCTCTATATCAAAGATATCTGTAAACAATATATATTTAAAAAATGTCTTATATATATAAGCTATATGTTATATGAAATAAGGCTAACCATATTAGCAATCATAAGTTGTCATGATTGTAAACTTCTCTGGCAGCCACCCCTCTTTGATCCCTTCCAATGATGTGTTGATGTAAGTGTTGAAAGACATGAATGTGCCATTTGGATCGTCACCAATGTGCGGTGCCAAAAACTTCTCAACTTCACTTATAGTTTGTATGATATAGACAGTCTTTCTTATCATGTTCTCAAATAATTCTAGTAGTTTTTTCTCTTTGTTCATCAAGCAAACATTGAGGAACTCTAAAATCTCTATCTGTTGCTTATATAGAAGCTTCGATTTTGTGATATTGTAAATCAAGTCATTTGGAGTTTTGTTCACTGCAAAAGTAACATATGCACATAATGTTGTGCCAAGTGAAGAGCATCGTCAAGGGTGGCGGGAGCAAGTGCATGGATAAGTTTGACCTTGACGAAGTGCTATAGTTGAGAAAATGAAGTGTGATAAAAAACTTACATTCATGAGAAGAAATTTCAATTATAGTCTCTAGCCACTCCTTCAGTCTACGATTGTCTACAATGTATACTAATTTTTTCAACTTTGAAGACTTTGCATGCTGAATTTTGTGCTCAATTTGTATGAATTCAGCCAAGAGCTCTTCCTGACTCTTTTCCAGATATGCAAGTTTGTAAACATCTTGCTTAAGCTTCACCAAATGCTAAAAACCAAAACAATAAAAAGAGGCTTTTATAAAATGAAAGGGAAAGACATACTTTACACCACATAGCAAGCATAAAACTGATTTTTGAACCAAGTTACATCGTCGTTTCGAGTACGTGACTGCCAAACAAGTGTGGTAAAATCATCACCATAATGTGGATGGATGTCATCCTCAGGTAAGGAACGGACT
>NW_003314412.1:176951-183867 GCF_000143415.4 Selaginella moellendorffii | reverse complement strand
GGGGGGGGGGGGGGGGGGGCTGCAGGGGGTTCCAAAAGTATAGTAGGGATAGTGAGGTCTAGGAACCAGTCTTGAAGGAACTCTCCAGTGGTGCTTCCAAACTGACTTGAGGTTGAGATTAGGACCGAGGGGCCTTGGGTGGGAGTGAGCATGGGCCTGAGTGGTGTCGGAGGGGCCACCCAGGGAAGTGCTCAAGAGCAACTCCCACTCCCGAAAGGGAAACCGACTGCGGTGCTCCTGACTCATGTGGAGTGGTGCCCCACTTGAGTACCTTGTGGCTCATTGGTCCTCGCCCTTCCTAGGGGCTTGGGCCTTCCCTTCGGGATGGAAGTGGGGGGGGTAGAGGTACCCATACCGGGCCGTTAGGCCACGGTGTTTTGCCCCAACGTCCCGAAGCAAGTGCTGCACCCAAGGCTTGGGATTTAGAGGGTCCCATAATCAAGTCTTGTGGTACCAAGGGGTGTTAGGAATCTGGAGGCTTGGTGTACTTGGCTGCTTGTGCATGCGGGGAGTGTAGCCGAACTTTAAGTCCAGTCTAACCCGGGGAGGGGGATTGGGAGAGATTTGGGAATCCGTAGATGGATGGCTAACACTCCGTTACTTGTGCAGTGAGTAGCTGAAACCAAGTAGGACCAAGTAGGAGCTGGTACCATAGGCGAGAACCTTGGCGAGGGAACTTAGCACAAGCCAAGGCAGAGTTGGTCGGAAAGACGAGGTAAGCTAGCAAATTGGAAAGGAAAAATTTGTGGCTTACACCTCATTCAAGTCTGCCAAAAATCAAAGTTGCTCGATATTATTGACAAGGTTTTGCTTTTGAATAGCAAACTACCCAAGCCTTCATTTAAACATGACAAAACAAGTTAAAATGGAATTGTAGGTAAAATTATAAAAGTCACACATTGATCTTTTGGTAGGTTAAGATAAGTCTATTGACATCCAAAGGTCCCTTCGTGTAGACATGGCCGACTGGAACATTAATATGGTAGACGGAATCATCGTGAAAATGATCGTCAATACATTTCATCCAAGCCCCATATCGGTGGTTACCGTCAATAATTTGGAACATTGTCCGTGCAAACTATTGAGTCTCAAGATGTCTGATAAGCATGTTATCAAAATCTAGAGACTTCCTCCTCCTCCAAATAGGATCCTAGCTATTCACAATGTTGGGTGTCATGATAATGATCTCCATTGTTCCTAGCTTGCAAAAAGAGACTAGAAATATACCGATATTCATCACAAAGCCATTTTGTTTGAATAAGCTTTATATGTGACATTGTCCGGGTTGACATACTTGAATGCTGTGCGAATAAAGTTTGTCTGCTACAAAATGGCAAAGGGGGATTTCTTTGATCAAGTCACAAGGGCTTAGCCACTTAAGTGCCTCAAGTGTTTGGTGAACTGCCTTTTCCCTTGTCTGCATAACAGTCTTTTAGAAGCGCTTGTCCACCATATTGTCAGGAAGATTTGCAACTCTTTCAGCTCTAAGTTGTTCCTTAGGTTCCCTATTGTGAACACCATTAGATTGCCTAACTTTAGAGATTTATGCTTGTGGTGGGCCAGTGAAGAGTAAAGGTGGAGGTGGTAGTGGTGATGGTGGGGGTGGTGGTGGTGGTGGTGGTGGCAGTAGTGGGGGCAGAGGCAATAGTGGCAATGGTGGTGGCAATGGTAGTAGTGGTGGTGGTGATGGCAGTAGTAGGGGCAGAGGCAATAGTGGCAATGGTGGTGGCAATGGTGGCAGTAGTGGTGGCAATGGTGATGGTGAAGGTGGTGATAGTGGTGGTGGAGTGGCGATGGCGGTAGTGGAAGTGGTGATAATGGTGGTGGAGTGGCGATGGCGGTAGTGGAGGTGGTGATGGTAGAGGTAATGGTAGAGGTGATAGTGGTAGAGGCGGTGGATCTCTAAGCAAATACATCTTTGTTGATGTGTTAATAGATATGTCGATCATGATGTTGTTGTCAATGCTAAATTGAACTTCTTGTGTCTTCTTGGCTCCAACGCCAAAGTGCCCGAGGTGGCCAGCCCAAGCTCGATCTCAGGCACTTTGGCCATCCAAGGGGCTAAGGCTATTCAAATAACCTTGGCCCCTTGAATGGCCAAAGTGCCCCAGGTGGCTGGCCCGAGCTCGACCTTGGGCACTTTGGCCATCCGAGGGGCTAAGGTTATTCAAATAACCTCGGCCCCTCGGGTGGCCAAAGTGCCTAAGGTCAAGCTCGAGCGGGCCACCTCGGGCACTTTGGCCGCCTAAGGGGCTGAGGTTATTTGAATGTTGTGAATGTGACTTTAGGTATCGAAAGTTATCTGTCGGCTAGTCCATACGAACACTCTTTCTTTATTGCTATGATGGCAGGAGGTTGGTATTGCTGGACCCTTTATCAGCCCCTCTTGTTCAAGTGTTAGTAAACTGGACTTTGCATTTGTACTTGGCTGGATGAGCATAAGGATGGAATTCCTAAGTGTCTATTCAGCCAAGCATACTTGGCCTGGCTTTTTAGTTCTCTTTTGCTCTATCTTGCACTGGCTTGACAAGAACCCTCGCGTATTGAGACTAGTCCCTCAATATCGCTAGATGATAGCTTACCGTATTTGCCAAACACCCTCGTTATCATGCCCTTTATGTTAGTCTCATTTTGGTCCCAAATGTTATTTATGGAAAATGTCCAAATTTGCTCATTTGGCATATCTACGGAATGTAGAGATTGACCTGAACACAATCTTGTTCGTCCTGTGTCCAAATTTGCAATCTAGTACCATTCCATATTTAGTAAGTTTCGAACTTGTCCCAGAGACTAACTCCTGATACTAAGGGAGGCTTGGGGTGAAAGCCCAAAGTGTATGTTCCTCAAAAGGGGGGGCTGTGGGGGGTTCCAAATGTATAGTAGGGATAGTGGGTAGGTTGGGCATGGCCAACCAACCTATGGTATAGTCTAGCTCTCATTTGTGTGTTTGTCCTTATTCTGCATTTGGATTGGGTCTAAGCCCAAGCTCCACACCATGCTAGCTGGTGGAATACCCAGCCACCGGTATGCTGAAACAACACCAAACTCTATTTGGCTCCATTTTGCATATTAGTCCTAGCATTGGGATGCTGGATACTCTAGGATTGTTCCAAGTCGCTCCGTGCCCCTGTCTCTTCGCTCCTTAGGCTGTATGTTCGAGAGTTGCTCCATGGTCCAGTTCTGTCAATCCTTGGCTCCATGCTTGGGAGTTTGGCACCGTTCCTTTGTTTAGTGGCCCAAGGCCTTGAACCTTGGGTTCCACACCACTATCCTATGGACACATGGCATGTGACACATGGCATATGACATGTGGCACATAGAGGGTTTAGGTTCCGCTTCGTGGTGTTATCCTATTGTAAATCACCATAGGATAAAGGGTTAAAACCACATATGCCACATTGAATAACTTCGGCCCCTTGGGCAGCCAAAGTGCCTAAGGTCGAATTCGGGCGGGCCACCTCAGGCACTTTGGCTGCTCGAGGGGCCAAGGTTATTCAAATAACATCGGCCCCTCGGGCGGCTAAAGTGCCCAAGGTCGAGCTTGGGCTGGCAACAGAAGGTGACAAAAGCAAGAAGAAAAAACATGGAAGTGAAAGGAATCAAATCGAAACTCACCCTTGGTGGCATCTTTCCTTCCGGTCTCTTGATCGTGTTTGATTTCTTGCACTCTCTCACTCTTTCACTCTCTCACTTTTAATCTCAACTTGTGTGTAAGCCATAAATATTTCCTTTCCAATTTGCCAGCTTACCTCGTTTATCCAACCAACACCGCCTTGGCCTTAGCTAAATTCCCTCACCAAGGTTCCTGCCTATTGTACCAGCTCTTACTTGATTTTACTTGGTTTCATCTACTCACTGCACAAGTAATGAAGTGTTAGCCATCCATCCACGGATTCCCAATCTCTCCCAATCCCCCTCCCTAGGTTAGACTGGACTTAAGGTTTGGCTACACTCCCTGCAAGCATAAGCAACCAAGCACCCCAAGCCTCCAGGTTTCTAACATCCCTTAATACAACAAGACTTGATCATAGGACCCTCTAAATCCCAAGCCTTGGGTGCAACACTTGCTTCAGGATGCCAGGGGGAAACACTGTGGCCTAACGGCCCGGTATGGGTACCCCTACTCCCCCACTTTCATTCTGAAGGGAAGGCCCAAGCCCCTAGGAAGGGCGAGGACCAATGAGCTATAAGGTACTCAAGTGGGGCACCACTCCACATGAGTCATGAGCACTGTAGTCGGTTTCCCTTCCGAGAGTGGAAGTTACTTTTGAGCACTTATTTGGGTGGTCCCTTTTGCACTACCCGAGTCCATGCTCACTCCCACCCAAGGCCCCTTGGCCCCAATCTCAACCTCATGTCAGTTTGGAAGCACCATTGGAGAGTTCTTTCAAGACTAATTCCTGAACCTCACTATACCACCTATACTTTTGGAACCCCCTACAACATCCCCCCCCCCCCCTAGGAGACACACACTTTGGGCTTTCACCCCTCAACCTGTATTAGTATTTGAACTTGGTCTCGGACTCGATCTTGGACTCGGTCTTGATCTCAATCTCGGACCCGATCTCGGACCCAATCTCGGACTCAACCTCGGACTCGGTCTTGGACCCAATCTTGGATCTCGGACTCGGTCTCAAACTCGATCTCAAACTCCATCTTGAACTCGGTCTCGGGGTCAGCCTTGGACTTGACCCCGGATTCTATCTCGAACTCGGTCTCAGAGTCGGTTTTGGACTCAACCTCAAACTTGGTCCCATCTAACGAACTCTTTATCATTTCGATCATGCCTTCAGGGATCCTTCATCCTATGACACCTTGGGGAGTCAGTTCCTTACAACTCCACCACCCATAGAAGAAGTTTGATGCCCACATCAAATGTCTCTTTTTAATACTAGAACTTATTGACCATGTCTCTGGGGCCATTCCCCCATTTAGCAGTGTGCCTAGGTTAGCCTCCCTAGCCAAGAGCCCATGACAACGGAATATAGGTGTCCCTATACCTTTCACCTCACCATGCCCTAGTATGGGGTTGGGACTTGAACTTAACCTTGCTTTACTAGGAGGTTGGGACTCAAACCCAACCTCTGTAGGATACGTTTACGGATTTGACATCCCCATAGGGAGTCGGGCGTAGTTCCCTACACTTGATCGGCTTTGCTAACCCATGCTAATTAACTTACCTTCGGCACGTCTTCGGGTCCCAATATATAACATTGCTCAATTTCTCAAAATAGATTCTTTAATTGAACTTTGCATATTTATATAGAGTTCTACTTTGTAGAAATTCATTCACTAGATCCCACGTGCTCGCTAGGTTCTCCTTCGGTTCCCATATTGCATCATAGAGTGGAAATCTTTTCCACTTCATATGAAACTCCCTCACCTCACGTCCTTGTCGCTTATTCTTGCGTGCATTGAGGATGGCCTCGACTTCATATTCCTCTTCCCCCTCAGGTAAAGGTCTTACTTGGTCCTTGCGAAATGAATCCTCAAAGTATGGCTTAAGTAAGTTCACATGGAACACAGAGTGTATCGTCCCCATCTCTCAAGGAAGTTGGAGGCAGTAAGCCACCTTACCAATTCATGCCTCAATCTCGTAAGGCCCCGTGAACCTACTTAAGGAACTCAAGAAGGAACTCTTCCCAGGTTTATACAGAATCTCGCAATCAAACTTGGCCAAAGCATTGGCCCACCGACCTTGTTTCCCTCTTAGGTCGAGTTATGACAAGAAGTGTCTCATTGCCACATTATCTGTGTAAACTTTGAAGTGTCTCCCAAAGTAGTGTTGCCACTCTTTGAACGCCTTGACCACCGCAAACATTTCCTTTTCGTGGGCAGGCCACTTTCGTTGAGCCTTGTCCAACTTCTTTGAGAAAAATGCTACTGGATGGTTGTCTTGCTTCAAAATTGCACCTAATGCAAAGTTTGAAGCATCTGTTTCTACCTCGAAGTCCTTACCAAAGTCTAGTAACACCAACACGGGAGTCTTCCTCAACTTCCCTTTGAGGTGGACAAATGCCACCTCGCATTCTGCTGTCCATACCATCTTCCCTTTTCCCGTTTGGTCTGTTAAGGGCAAGGTTACTCTTGAATAATGTTTGATAAACTTTTGGTAGTAGTTGCATAGCCCCAAAAATGCTCTCAACTCATGTACATTTGATGGTTGCTCCCATTCCTAGATCGCCTGGACCTTCTTAGGGTCTACCTTGAGCCCATCCTTGCCTACCACATGCCCAAGAAACTTTACTTCTTGTTGAGCAAAGTTACATTTGCTCTCTTTAGCATACAATTTGTGTTCCTTTAGTTTTTCAAACACCTTTGCCAAGTGTTTGGCATGGTCCTCTAGTGTCTCGCTATCAGGATGTCGTCAATATAGACAACCACGAAGTGATCTAAATAGGGTACAAAAATATGGTTCATGAACACCAAAAATGTTGCTGGCACATTGCATAACCCAAAGGGCATCACCAGAAACTCAAAGCTCCTATATCTTGTCTGACAGGTTGTCTTCTCGACATCTTCCTATACTACCCTAATCTAGTAATATCCTAAATTTAGGTTGATCCTCGAGAAGTATTTTACTTTTCCCAACCTATCAAATAAGTCCTCAATCCCTGGTAAAGGGTACTTGTTCTTCTTCGTATATTTGTTGAGTAACTGGTAATTTATGCACATGCACATAGATCCATCTTTCTTTTTGAAAAATAACACTGGTGCACCATACGGTGACTTGCTAAACCTAACATACCCTTTATCCACCAACTCCTCAAGTTGGCATTTGAGCTCCTTGAATTCCTTTTCGTTCAACTGATAGAGGGGACGAACCACTGACTTAGCACCCTCGACTAGCTTGATTTTATGTTCTATCGGTCATTCCAGGGGGTAACCCCGTCAGTCATCCTCCAGCATAGTATTT
>NW_003314412.1:169048-176851 GCF_000143415.4 Selaginella moellendorffii | reverse complement strand
CACTTTCATCATTTCCCAAGTGGCCACTAGTCCCTCCTATTCGTTGGCCTTTGTTGTTCTCCACCAAGACTTGGCATTATTTTCCAAGTATGGTTTTGCACATGGGATGTTTTCTGAGCTCAGTAACCGCAATGCTCGGAAGTAATCTTCCATATTGTAAAACTAATCCTCTACCACCTTATAGTCATTCACTCCCTTGAAGACCAATGGGGGGCTTTGGTTTGTACTTGGGAACTACTTGAGGGATTGATTCTACTTCAGTCTGTTCAACCTTATTTAGTTCCGCCTTAGTCCCTGCCAAAGGGTTCGCACCTTCTACACTGCTAGTATCCGCAGTTTTTCACTTTTTCTTCTGCTTTTCGTCACTCTTTAGTTTGTGTATGAGAGTCTCTAGCAGGGCATTGGTCTGTTCCAGTTGTCCTTCTAAAACATCCAATCAAGCCTTGGACGACTGAACCTCACCACCAGACTCCTGTTTGGAAATTTCCTCACTAGAGTCCTCCTCATGCAAGGGAGACACACACTTTGGGCTTTCACCACTCTACCTATATTAGTATTTGGACTTGGTCTCGGACTCAATCTCAGACTCAACCTCGGACTCGGTCTCAAACCTGATCTCAAACTCTGTCTCGGACTCGACCTCGAACTTGATCTCGGACCCAATCTTGGATCTTGGACTCGGTCTCAAACTCGGTTTGGGACTCAATCTCGAACTTGGTCTTGGAGTCAACCTCGGACTCAATCCTGGACTCTATCTTGAACTCGGTCTTAGAGTCGGTCTTGGACTCGATTTCAGACTCGGTCCCATATGATGAATTCTTTATCATTTCGAATGTGCCTTCGAAGATCCTTTTGCAACACCTCGGGGAGTCAATTCCTTATATCATGTTCACACTGGTGCACTCCATCTTTTGCACTCTCCCACACTCAATCTCTCCCACTTGCACACTCAATCTCTCGCATTTGCGTGCTCCACACTCAATCCCTCGATCTCTTGCACGCTCAATTCCTCAATCTCCTTCGTGCTTAATCCCTCAATCTCTTATGTGCTCCACTCAATCTTGGCAGCTACTCTAACCCTAATCCTGATAGCTGCCCTAACCCTAACCAATCTCTCGTCCTGGCCATTCATTCTGAATAACCTAAATCTCAACCATTACAATATCTTTGATCTTATTTTATCTTATCATTATTATTATATGTGAATTATGGTTCTTTATTTTGTATATTTTAATGATGATATAACTAGCACTTATCAACATTTTTGTTATTAGAGATATGATATTATTTTTTTAAAATTATCTAGAAAGGATGCATTCTCATCAATATTTTATGCATATGTTGGAATTGTTACAAGAGATTTAAAGAGTATAAATAAGGCATGTTAAAATATGTTGTACTATATCCATCTATGAATGGATGAATCCTCATCCAGAAATTTATTTTGTGTTGTATTAGATCCTAAACAATAGGCACGTGCTTTAAATGTCATTGAGCAGTGTTCACAATTATGTATAAAACTTGAGTTGTACCATGAATCAAATATGTTATTGAAGAATAAGATTTGACAAAATTTATTATCATCTACCACTTAAAATTTGACAACTTAACACATCACATGTGCTAACAGTCAGATTGGATCTCTTGGATTGACATGCTATAGTAGAATCTCATTACTGATATCATTATTGAGTATCATACTTCACATGCTGAAAATCCTTCCTTGGATCTATGTGTATACATGCATCAGATATTATAATAGATAATAGTAATATTAATATTGTCACACTTACACATGTTTAATTTGCTATAGAATTTAAATTTATTTTATACATTGTTGATATTCTTCTTATTGCTCTATTTAAATTTCAATTATATTTCACTATGGATTTTTATAGCTTGAAACTTATTAAATATGGAATATCCCTAGATTGCGAATTTGGCATGGGACGAATACCATTGTGTTCAGAACAATCTCTACATTCTGTAGACATGCCAAATGAACAAATCTAGACACTTTCCATAAATACCATTTAGGACCAAAATGAGACTAACACAAAAGGCATGATAGCAAGGGTGTTTGGCAGACACAGTAAGCTATCATCTTGCAAATATTGAGGGACCAATCTCAATATCGTGGGGGTTCCTAACACTAGCAAGTGCAAGTTAACAAATGAGTTTCTCTAACTAAGTCAAGTATACTTGACTAATAGCACTTAGGAATTCTGTCCTTATGCTCATCTGGTCAAGTACACACGTGAGGACCAATTTCTCAATTAGCTTAGGCAGAGACTAATAAAGGATCCAGCAATACCAACCTCTTGCCGTCGTGGTAGTAAGGAAAGAGTATCTGAAAGGATTAGCCGACAGGTAACTTTTGATACCCAAAGTCACATTCGTGACAACAACCATATTAGCAACTAACCATTCTTTAAGTACTGCATAAGGTTTAGTCATTATAGTGTCTTCAAGCCGCTTCATATGGTTGGCATCAGTGTGCAACAATATAGCCAGCACCATCTCAAAAATTATGCTTGCTTTCGTTCCCCATAGAAAAATGGGGCTAGAACAAAAACAAATTTATCATCAGAATCCAAGCCCAACACTTGCCCCTCAAAAGCATCCCCACACACCTTACATTCGATTTTACTAGCATGCGTCAGATTGCCCATTGTTTCAACTTTATGCTATGGTAAGCAGTTTCAACCTATTGTGATACACTCTCTTCATTAGCCACTTGAGGCAGCTCGGTCTAAGAGCAGTGTCTTGGAGTAAAATGGTACTTAACATCAGGCTTGTGAGAGCTTTTTACTCCAAGGTCCATGCCAACATCTTCATCAGCAAAGGAAAAAACGACACTTTGAGCGAACAATCTTTATATCACCACTAGAAGTTTGGGGAGTGTACTTCATAGATGTGCCACATACCACTTCCTCAACTACATTTGCTATTGTTTAGGTGGGTGGAGTTAATTTTTTCTTCATCCTATTCTGTAACATCTCAATAGAAAGTCTTATTTTCACATATCTTCTTTCCTTGAATACTAGTGCTTTTGAAGATTGCTCTATAGTGCGTATCAAATCTAATAGATAGGCTTCGTATAGACTCATCTTCCCTTTTTCCTGCCTTAGAGGAATGTTTATTTTCAGAGAGATTCACAATTGGAGTGTATACGAGGTTCTTAAGTGGTTGATCCTAATGGAAAAGGCAATATTAAGAGATAATAAAATGAGGAAAAAAAATAGAAACCAACCTGAAAAGAGTGATGTCCCCATTGGAACATCCTAACTTCCCACCACCCTAACAATGACTCAAGTTGTGGTAAACAATTTACATCTATATGGCCATCTTCATGCCACCACATTTGGATTTCATTTGCTTTTACCCCACACTCTTCTTCAGAAGGTGCAACCTGCCATGTTTGCACAACTCCTTAAACATTGATTGAAACTCTAGCTTAATAAAATGACAGTGTTGGCCTAGGCTTTGAGTCTAATGGAACTCATAAGTCCTCTCAAGACTTTCCAATGGCTGACCATTCCCAAAAACTACTAGGACATCATTTCAATTTGCACTAGCCCCATCTACCATGAAACCATGAAAGTTTGTAGGCTTACTAGTCCGCTTTAGGACAATATCAGAGAGGGACTTCCAAATTATTTCTTGGGCTATCTGGTCTTGTACTTTAAACTCTATTGTCATAATTTTCAAGTTACAATGTAGCTCATAAAAACACAAATATTACAACAATTTCAGTATAATGAGAATAAAAATTACCTTGGATCATACACATAAAGTCCCATGGTTGTCCAATCTGATACATGCTCCATATGGTCAAAATGTACCCATGCATTTGCAAGGTCACTAGACCCAAACATGTCCATTCAGGAGAGAAGATCTACACCAAAGGCAAGGCCTGTGTAGACATTTTGAAGACGAAAGGGTTGTAAGCCATAAATTTTTCTTTTCCAATTTGCCAACTTACCTTATCTATCCGACCAACACTGCTTTGGCCTTAATTAAGTTCCCCCACCAAGGTTCATGCTTATTATACCAACTCCTATTTAGTCCTACTTGGTTTCAACTACTCATTGCACGAGTAACGGAGCATTAGCCATCCATTCACAAATTCCCAAATCTCTCCCAATACCCCTCCCCAGGTTAGACTAGACTTAAGGTTTGACTACACTCCTCGTAGGCACAAACAGCCAACCACACTAAGCCACCAAGTTCTTAACATCCCTTGATATAGCAAAACTTGTTCATAGGACCCTATAAATCCCAAGCCTTGGGTGCAACATTTGTTTTGGGACATTGGGGGAAAACACTGTGGCCTAACGGCCCAATATGGGTACCCCTATTCCCCCACTTCCATCCTAGAGCGCGGACCATACTTGAGCTCACGAGTTGAAGAGTTGAACTCATGAGTTGAGCTCAATTTTCAATTGTAATTTAGTACAAACATTATAAATTTTAAAATTTTAAGGTTATGGCGAACCTAATAATTTAATAACTCTTTATATATTATATAGATAAAAATGTTCTAAAGAATACTTTTTGTTCTAATAATTTAAATATTTACTACATGCAATGATAGAGATATTTGTTAGAACATAAAATAAAATGTTTGCAAAAAGAGTATTCTTGTCACTTCTTTAAATTTGTACTCTATGCTTTCTGGCTAGTAAATGTCAGGTTTGTCAGAATTTAAAAATTATTAAATTTTAAATAAGATTTTATTTAAAGCCATATAACCATTTGAAAGGAAAAAAAATAACCGTTGATGTAAGCTTATTGTATATAAAAGAAAGATTTGGTTCTTTGTAGAATACATTCTTGAGGGTTTGTCGTAGCATACTGTCTAGAATTTATAGATCTTCATTCACACTCTCATTCAAAAAAAAGGAAATACACGCACAAATATCTATGGATTCTAGTGTTGGTAATTTTAACTCTCACAATCTTTCTTCCCAAGGTTCAAGGGCTAGAAGATGCAATAACTATCCCATTGCACAACATAACCAAATCACACAAGAGAATGAAAGAGAGGATAGTGAGGATAGTGATCATGAGTTGGAGATAAATGCAATGACAGAGGGTGCAACAAATTGGGTGAAAAAGAATGCCCTCTTACTTGTTTTAGAAAAGTGCAATTCTGCCACTTTCAAGAAGTGCCCCATATGTTTTTTAGCGTCTGGTGGAAACAATAACAATGATCAGTATGATGGTATATCTGCTCTTGCGACACACTACAACATCACGCACCCGAAAGACTACCATGAAATCTTTTTTGAGATGGTAAAAACAGAAATGGAGACACACGAGTACTATGGGCAGTATTGCGAGAAGAACACTCGGAAGCATATAAAATGAAAAGTGAAATGAAAAAGCACATTTTTATTATTTATATAAAGTATAATAAGTTTTATTGATAGAGAATAAACATCGATTGTGTTGGAGAAATCTAATTAGCTTCAAAAGTTTTTTGTAACTCAGCAATAGTAAGACTTGCTTGGTGTATATGAATATCCACTTTAGGATCATGGTGCAAGATGTTGATGAAGATGTAGTACATATGCTTGCAAGGAGCATATGCTTTCCCATGTTCCTCACGTTTCATAAAGTCTGGACATGTGCAAGAAGGAAAGTCGTGAATGGCAATTGTGTACTCTCCACCTTCTGTTTTGACTATGTACTCCTTTGCAAGCGCAGTGATGTACTTCATGGAGAGAATCTCACACTCAAGTGTTTGAGCCAAGTTTATTTTACCTTGTTTCTGCTTGGAGACGATACCAATAAATTTAACTGCCTTACCTTTTCGTGCTGGCCTCCTGTGCATCTCTGTAGGAATAGTCCTGCTCCTGTCACTCATGTCTCCAACTCTCCTCTCAAGATTAAAACCAGATTTCTCAAGGTTTTCAATCTCATCTGAGGTGAGCGCAACCCCATTAGCAACCGGCCATTCTTTAGGTACTGCATCAGGTTTAGTCACTATAGTGTCTTCAAGCCACTTCGTATAGTTGGCGTCGGTGTTGCAACAATATAGCCAGCACCATTTTGAAAATCCTGCTTGGTTTCGTTCCCCATAGAAACATGGGGCTGGAACAGAAGCAGATTTTTCACCACGAATCCAGGCCCAACACTTGCCCCTCGAAAGCATCCCCACACACCTTACATTCGATTTTGCTGGCATGCATCAGATTGCCCATTGCTTCGGCTCCACACTACGGTAAGCAATTTCAACCTATTGCAATGCACTCTCTTCATCAGCCACTTAAGGTGGCTCGGTCCGAGAGCGGTGTCTTGGAGCAGAATGGTACTCGACATCAGGCCTGTGAGAGCTTTTTGCTCCAAGGTCCGTACCAACATCTTCCCCAGCAAAGGAAAAACGATACTTTGAGCGGACAGTCTTCATATCACCAATAGAAACTCGGGGAGTGTACTCCATAGATGTGCCACAGACCACTTCCTCAACTGTAGTTGCCATTGTTCGGGCGGGTGGAGTTAATTTTCTCTTCATCCTATCATGTAACATCTTAACAGAAGGCCCTGTTCCCATGTATCTTCCTTCCTCGAATGCCAGTGCTTTTGAAGATTGCTCTATAACACGTATCAAATCTGATAGACAGGCTTCGTATAGACTCATCTTCCCTTTCCCTGCCTCAGAGGAACGCCAACTCCAATGCTTACTTTGGGAGAGATTCACAGTTAGGGTGTATGCGAGGTCCTCAAGTGGTTGATCCTAATGGAAAAGGCAATATTAAAAGGTAATAAAAGGAGAAGAAAAAATATAAACCAACCTGAAAAGAGTGATATCCCCATTGGAACATCCTAACTTCCCACTATCCTAACCATGACTCAAGTTGTGGTAAGCAACTTACGTCTGTATGGCCATCTTCACACCACCACATTCGAATCTCGTTTGTTTTTGCCTCATGCTCTTTTTCAGAAGGTGCAACTTGCCATTGTTTGCACAACTCCTTAAATATTGATTAAAACTCTGGCTTGATAAGGTGGCAGTGCTAGTTTAGGCTTTGAGCCCAATGGAACTCACAAGTCCTCTCACAACCTTCCAATGGTTGACCATTCCCAAAAACTGCTCGGATACCATTCCAGTTTGCACCAGCCCTATCTGCCATGAAACTGCGAAAGTTTGCAGGCTTATCAGTCCGCTTTAGGACAATATTAGAGAGGGACTTCCAAAATATTTCCTATGCTGTCTGGTCTTGTACTTTAAACTCTGCTGTCGCAATTGTTAAGTTACAACGTAGCTTATGAAAACAGAAATATTATAACAATTTCAATATAATGAGAATAAAAATTACCTTGGATCATACACATGAGCTCCCATGGTTGTCCAACCGGATACACGCTCCATATGGTCAAAATGTACCCATGCATTTGCAAGGTCACTGGACCCAAACATGTCCATTCGGGAGACAAGATCTACGCTAGAGGCAGGGCCCATGATAGACATTTTGAAGACGAAGGGGTGCTCTTGCTCATTCACAACTTGGTCTGGAAACAAACTTCCGTGGATGAACTCGTACGGATAGGTCCGTTTCAAAAGGATGGAGTCAATTTTTGATTGCAACTTCCCCTCTCGCGATTCACACATCCAAGATTTTATCCTAAACAATATAATGTAAGAAAAAATTATTATTATAACATATGAAAAATAATGGATGTACCTCCTTAGGCTAGTAGCAAGTTGTACTCCTCGTAATAACTCCTACAAGCTAGCCTCGTTTAGTTGAGTTTTTTGGCAACCTGGATTGAGTAAGGTATTTGCGATAAAATCCT
>NW_003314412.1:165623-168948 GCF_000143415.4 Selaginella moellendorffii | reverse complement strand
AACATGTTTCGGAGTTGTAGATGAGTTTCTCATAATCTCTTCCTGTACAGCATCTTTGAAATGGTTGAGAGAACTCCTTTGTATCCCTTCCTGCATTGGATGCATATGTGTGCTAACATGCACTGCAGCTCTTCCAGCCACTCCATCCCGTGGAAGAAAGTAGTACATCTTAGCCTCGCAGATAGCACGACATAGAGGAGCATTTTTGCAGAATCGACATTTGAATCCAACAGCAATGGTGTCACAGGCTGGAGGATTGACTGTAGACCCTTCGAAAAATATAGAGTTTCTAGAGCGGTCTCGATTGCATGCTTCATCCACATAATTTAAATGCCCGCCACAATGAACTATAAACACTGTGCCTTCAAAATGTTGGAAGTGTGTGGTCTTGATCTTGCACCAATTGTGGACATCCTGCTTGGTTTCCATCCCCTTCCATTTGGAACCTGTGTTGTTGACAAGAGGTGGTAGCTCGAAGAAAATGTTGCCATTGTAGGAGGATGGAAGCTCACTCACAAGCCTATACAAAAACAAGTGCACGTCGATTGAGAGGCATGAAAACTGGAAAGCATTGCTAACAGCTTTGAATATTGCTAAAGTTGGAGCTGGAGCTAGAGCTGGTGAATTTGGCGCCGACACTAGCATGACATCTCCACTTGAGCTAGAAGAGGACGAAAGGATAACGACTTACTCTTGCTTCACATTCACTTTGGCTGGAGCGCATTTTGGCATTTTGACTAGAGATCCGAACACTCAAATCTCCTTCAACTTGGAATTTTGTAAATCCCATTGTTGTCCACCCTCGCCCACACCAAAAAGAACAAACTCCGAGTATGCAACTATACCGGTGTCGTTTCGGATGACAGCCTCTAAAGAAATAGAGCCAAGACGAAGATCAAAACCTCGACATCAAAAACTGTCAGAAATAATACTTTGAGAGAATGAAAGAGGTGGGTGATCTCAAAAATGAAGAAGAAACCTTTCCATCCTTCTCAATAGGTTTTGGAGTTCTCTCTCTTTATGCTACTTATAAAAATCTATAGTGAAACATAATTGAAATTTAAATAGAGTAATAAGAAGACAATTCTATAGCAAATTTAACATGTGTAAGTGTGACAGTATTAATATTACTGTCATCTATTATGATGTCTGATGCATGTATACACATAGATCCAAGGAAAGATTTTCAGCACATGAAGTTTGATAGTTAATAATGATACCAGTAATGACATTCTGCTATAACGTGTCAAACCAAGAGATCCAATCTAACTATCAGCATGTGTGATGTGTCAAGTTGTCAAATTTTAAGCGGTAGATGATAATAAATCTTGTCAAATCTTATTCTTCAATGACAGATTTGATTCGTAGTACAACTCAAGTTTTATCCATAATTGTGAACACTGCTCAATGACATTTAAAGCATGTGCCTATTGTTTAGGATCTAATACAACACAAAATAAATTTCTGGATGAGGATTTATCCATTCATAGATGGATATAGTACAACATATTTTAATGTGCCTTATTTATACTCTTTGAAGTTCTTGTAACGATTCCAAAATATGTACAAAATATTGATGAGAATGCATCCTTTCTAGATAATTTGTAAAATATAATATCATATCGCTAATAACAGAAATGTTGATAGGTGCTAGTTATACCATCATTAAAATATACAAAATAAAGAAGCATAATTTACATATAATAATAATGATAAGATAAAATAAGATCAAAGATATTATGATGGTTGAGATTTAGGTTATTCGGAATGAACGGCCAGGATTAGAGATTGGTTAGGGTTAGGGCAGCCATCAGGATTAGGGTTAGGGTAGCCGCCAAGATTAGGTTACTGTTCGCACCGTGAGTGGAGCACACGAGAGATCAAGAGATTGAGCGCGAAGGAGATCAAGTGATTGAGCGCGAAGGAGATCGAGCGATTGAGCGCGTATGAGATCGAGAGATTGAGTGCATGAGTGGGAGAGATTGAGCGCGCGAGTGGGAGAGTTTGAGCATGCGAGCCAGAGAGATTTAGCGAGTGAGCAGGAGAGATTGAGTGCGCGGGCAGGAGAGATTGAGCACACAAGAAATCTAGAAATTGGGGGAGGAAAGATGCCACCAAGGGTGAGTTTCGATTTGATTGCTTCCACTTCCATTTTTTGATTCCATTGCTTCCATTCCATTGCTTCCCTTTTTTTTTCTTGATTGCTTCTTTGCTGGCCGAGGTCAAGCTCGGGCCGACCACCTCGGGCAGTTTTGCTTGCCGAGGGGCCGAGGTTATTCAAATAACCTTGGCCCCTCGGTGAGCAAAACTGCCCGAGGTCGAGCTTGGGCCGGCCACCTCGGGCAGTTTTGCTCACTGAGAGGCCGAGGTTATTCAAATAACCTCAGCCCCTCGGGTGGCCAAACTGCCCGAGGTGGAGCTTGGGCCGGCCACCTTGGGCAGTTTTGCTCGCCGAGGGGCCGAGGTTATTCAAATAACCTCGGCCCCTCGAATAACCTCGGGCCCTCGAGTGGCTAAACTCCCCGAGGTGGAGTTCGGGCCAGCCACCTCGGGCAGTTTTGCTCGCCGAGGGGCCAAGGTTATTCAAATAACCTTGGCCCCTCGGGTGGCCAAACTGCCCAAGGTGGAGCTCGGGCCGGCCACCTCGGGCAGTTTTGCTCGCCGAGGGGCCGAGGTTATTCAAATAACCTCGCCCCTGGGATGGCCAAACTGCCCGAGGTCGAGCTCGGGCCGGCCACCTCGGGCAATTTTGCTCGCCAAGGGGCCGAGGTTATTCAAGTAACCTCGGCTCCTCCGGCCCCTAAAGTGCCTAAGGTCGAGTGCGGGCTGGCCACCTTCGGCAGTTTTGTTGGCTGAGGGGCCAAGGTTATTCACATAACCTCAGTCCCTCGAGTGGCTAAACTGCCCGAGGTCGAGCTTGGGCCAGCCACCTCGGGCACTTTGGCTGCTTGCAGGACTGAATTGACTCCATCCTTAAATTGCCCAGGACCTATCTATATGAGTTCGTCCGTGAGAGTTTATTTCCAGACCAAGTTATGAATGAGCAAAAGTGCCTCTGTAAGGAACCAACTCCCTCGAGGTGTCAAAGGCTAAAGGATCCCTGAAAGCATAACCGAAATGATAAGGAGTTCATCGGATGAGACCGAGTCTAAGATCGAGTTTGAGAACAACTCTAAAACCAAGTTCAAGACTAAGTCCGAAAACTATATTATTTTATTATGACAACTATTACAGCTGTCATATTTGATTTGACTACTTAATATTTTGAATACTTTTACAGCTGTAGATACTATTCCTTCATTCAAAAGATTTTTTAGGGTTCTTG